>NC_142737.1:28059947-28359947 GCF_051943395.1 Hippocampus bargibanti
AATGTTTCATATTTTGAAACCGGCTTTTTTTTAATCAGATAGACAGGCATGCAGGCTGTACATGTCACTCCGAGGTCTTCAGTAGTGCTATGTCTGAATCGATCCACAGCTGCGAGTATGGTGTGATTTACTACACATCCACTAGAGGGTGCCATTGGCCAGGAAACAACTTGTGACTTGAAACTCAAATACTATCATTAAACTGAGTTTTTACTTTGAACGTGTGTATTCATGATAACCTCATAAAATTGCAATATTATTTGCCATTTTTGCTAGCTTTGGAGCTGTCCAATTTTCTTAATGATGTCCATATATTCTTGAAAAGTCTGAATTGAAAATGGCTTCAACAGTAAATCTGCAACCAAATCCATTTCTTCTCCTTCTTCAGCCATTGTGGGTTGTCAAAACCGCTATTAAATATATTATACATATACAGAAATATATTTGCTTATGCAGCTCGCTACAGATACAGTGTACTACCTCTGACCAGTATGCTCTTGTCACTTCACTGACTGATAGTGATATTATGATTGACTGGTGACTAGCCAAGCATAGTTTGCGAAAACTCTGATGTTGCCCTGGCCTCCAAGCAGGCCCTACGCGTCACCAACTCGAAATCTGATTGGTTAAAGCAACAGATATTAAAAGGCACTTAAAATGTAATGTATTATTATTATTATTATTATTATTATTATTATTATTATTATTATTATTATTATTATTATTATTATTATTATTACAGTAAAGTCTCGTTATATCGATATTCAAGGGAGTCCGAAAAAATATCGATATAACCGGGACTATCGATATATCCGACCCTGTTTGCATGTAATTTTCGCCGTGCGTGCATAGAAATAGTATCGATATAACCGGGACTATCGATATAACGAGACTTTACTGTATTATTATTATTATTATTATTAAAGCAACAGTCTAGACACCGTAGTTAATGCAATAGGGCCTGCAGAACTCATTGTACAGGTAGATTTCTGACCCTGGTAACAAATGATGGCGAAAATGTGATTGGTTAAATGCTTAAATATAAAATTACATGTCTGGAAGCATCGCAACAGGGGAAAAAGCAATGAAAGGAAGCTGAAAGACAATTTGGAATTATTTAATAAGAATTCATGGACAAAATATAATTCACATTAGTCGGTGATTCAGGTATTTTTAGGCCAGCATAGAAGGCCTTGCAGGACCTGATGGCCCACCACTGGAGATAGATATCACTTTCTGTTCCTTTTTGTTTGGATGCAATGATCTAAATGATGCAAATGTAAATGAACGAAATGAAAAATGTTCGCAATTCTAGTAAAACTCACTGCGATCAAAAGTCACTTGCATATTTGCCGTTTTGGATCCAATGATAGAAAATAGCATGGTGGAAACATTTATTTCATCGTATCGAGAGGGAGTTGCTTGAGTTGGCATTACTACGGGCTTCTGTGAGGCTTCCAGAACTTTTGTGGTTAAGAATGGATTGTTAATGTAATATAGTAATAGAAAGTTTAATGCATGTTTTTTTAACTGGGTATGGGAATTTTGACAGAGGTCAGCAAATGGTAGATAAGATTTCTTGCTCAATCTCACTCCCTCTTTCTTTGTCTTCCCTTATCTCCCTGTACTTTGCAACTTCAAGTCATGTGCTTGACAGTAATCCAACAAGAATAATACGTAGGCTCTCCTGCTGTGTGATTTGATATTTGCCTTTTTGCCCCCCACAACCTCCAGTGGCTCCTGTGATGGAACGGGTGTCAGGAAATGTGGTGGAGTTTGTGATGACCACCCTTGTGCCAGCAACACGATATACCGTAAAGGTCTATGCCATTCGGGATTTGGCCAAAAGCGCGGTCACAACAACCGAATTTATCACAGGTGGGCTTTTGTTTCAGTCCAAAATAATCCAGTGTTTGAATTATCGATTACATTAAAAAAAATCATAATTTGTGGTGCATGAAAGGAGAGCATTACAATTTGTACCTGCTAACAAGACATTTTATGTGAAGACGTGGATGCCCCTCATGACCTGACAGCGAGCAACATCCAGGCAGAGACAGCCATGTTGAACTGGAGGCCCCCACGTGCTGACATTACTGGGTACATTCTCAGTTTTGAGTCTCCTGATGGCATCATTCGGGTAAATCGATATTACACTTTGCATTTTTTGACCTTTTAAAGACAGACATTCCTAATATTTTTTTGTGTAATTTCTCACTTTCACCATGAGGAATGCTTTCCGTAATACTATGGACATATTTTGACCCCATCACAGGAGGTTGTTCTAAGTCCCACTGCAGTTTCCTACAACATGGTTCAGCTCAGCGCGTCAGTAGAATACTCAGTTAGGCTGCAGGCCATTGCTGGTCCAAAGAGAAGCAGAGTCATCAACACTGTTTTCATGACCTGTAAGTAGAGCAAAACATGGTCACAGTATGTGGGATTGTGAGGCCATCGGACAGAATTTTCAACACAATAAATGATGGTTGTCAATCTTCTGACATTGGTTCAATATACTTCGTTCATTTTGGTTCTTTGATCTGGTTAGCACTGATGCTCTACTGAAGTGTTGTTTCCCAACCTTGTGGTGCATAAGTGCATTGCAGGGGTTACATGGAATCATTTCATATTCTACTTCACAGATGAAAAGAACATCTTGTCAGTCACTTCCTATATGTTCATCTATAAAATGGTTTGGGTTTGCTAAAACTTGTTTTCCTGAGAAGGTAAAGCTCCAGCGTGGTTAATGTCGATTATGAAGATAACACAGGCCTTTTTATTGTTGACTTTGATTTTCTGTTTTCATCTCTGTTACATATTTGTTTTTTAGGCATACATATTTACTCTTATGATTAATTTGCATTGGAAAGAAGGTTTTGCTTGGCAGTCTGTATCATTCACTGCTAGACATGTGCAAAAATGTGTCCAATCCAGTGCAAGGGTTTTTGTCATTGTCACTCGAATTCCATGACCCACAGAATATTACATTTTAGGACTACATAAACATTCAATGCAGCGTAAGAAACCTTATACTCTCTTTTTTTCATCAGAAAAAAAAATTCTAAATTATGTGTGTGTGGAGGTATATGAGCTTGAAATGAGGGTGGCTGTCCAAAATACAAGGCAATACATACGTATTGGTTTATATAGCGCTTTAACAACAGCTGAAGCTGGAACAGTGCGTTAACATGGAAAAAAGGGAAATCCTGCCTCCTTGTGGAAGGGAAAACATTGCCAGAAGCCATGGCCAGCACTTTATCGGGACCCAAACAAGAAAAAACAAAACCAGAGCAATTTCGGGAATGGCGCTCTACGTCATATTTTCAATTCCCGAATAAATCCGTAAATGGCAGTGAATGAGTTAAATGTTCAAATTAAACAGAGGAAATAAAACTTTTATTTAACAGACGTGTTGTGCTACAATGTTTAATGAAAATCATTATTTTCTCTCTAATTATATTACAGCTGCATCATTAGGGAACTTAATTTTGTTTGTTTGCCTGTGTGTGTGTGTGTGTGTGTGTGTGTGTGTGTGTGTGTGTGTGTGTGTGTGTGTGTGTGTGTGTGTGTGTGTGTGTGTGTGTGTGTGTGTGTGTGTGTGTGTGTGTGTGTGTGCGTGCGTGTGTGTGTGTGTGTGTGTGTGTGTGTGTGTGTGTGTGTGTGTGTGTGTGTGTGTGTGTGTGTGTGTGTGCGTGCGTGCGTGGTGCGTGTGCGTGTGTGCGTGTGCGTGTGCGTGTGCGTGTGCGTGTGCGTGTGTGTGTGTGTGTGTGTGTGTGTGTGTGTGTGTGTGTGTGTGTGTGTGTGTGTGTGTGTTTGCATCCATGTTTCCAGCTGGTGTCCTCTATAAGTATCCAAGGGACTGTTCCCAGGCTTTGCTAAATGGTGAAACCACATCTGGCCTTTATACCATCTATCTCGGGGGAGATGAGAGCCAGCCCCTTCAAGTCAACTGTGACATGACCACCGATGGAGGCGGATGGATTGTGAGTCTCTGACATATTTAACATGTGTTGCTCAGAGACAGTAAACATTGTTTTGATCTTTTTAAAATCATTTCAAGGACATTCTATGAAATATTTGAAAATTCTAAATATTAACTCCAGAGCATGAGACTTTATCCGCCCAATTTCAGCAGAATAGGCTCCAGGAACACCCGCTACACTTTTCTGTACAAGCGCTGTTGAAAATGGGTGGATGGATTAATATCATAGTCAATATAACTACAGCAAAATCAACTTTTCCTTCTATATAAGGCAAATAACTTATGAATCTAACATATTTTACTTTGTGTTCAGCAAGCATTTGATCAGCATATTTCATTTTTTTACACATGCTATTGTTTGTGATATTTAATGAAACCTCTGAAGGCAGTAGTAAAATATTATAACTTTAAAGTTATGAAAAAAAATGACGCAGTCGATTATTTTAGGAAGGTGAAAATACGGCAGTTTAAAGGACAACCGACACCACTTTTTGTTTCCTAACTGACATCAGAAAAACGTTTTATAGCATCTAAAATACACAAAACACGCAGTATGATATTTTAGTCAAATGCAAAACACCAATAAAAATGACTTAAAGTGTCTAAAAACAACTTCAATTTGAAACCGGAAGAGGCCAGTTTCAGAAGGTCCCGCCTGCTTGTTCGTTGTATCACGCCAAGACGTCTTGCCTTGCTCGAGAATCAAAACAATGGCTTCAGATTCGAAGAATATGCTTTGTTGTTACTCATACAGTTATGAATATGATTCAAATAGTTCTGAAGAGGAAAGCATACATGTTTGCAGTCGATTAAAAAAAATATTCCGTCTCATTTTGAGGTATCAGGGGGGGAAATGTAGCACCCAAAAAAGGCAGAAGATGGTGACAAAGCTCCGTGGAAATGGGCAGATTTTTTTCCTTGGAATTTTTATCAGCGAATATCAAATAGTTGCTCTGTGCAACACACAACGATTCACCATCGCGTTATTGACGTGATCAACACAGATCAACACGAAGTTTTCAGACCAAACAAAGTACCGCAAAAATGCATTGATGTGATGGAAGGACTGCTACAGTGTGTCCTTTCTCGGTCAGGGGCGTTCCTTCCGTGACGTGACGTAAGGACTCGTCACCAACTCAAAAACAAGACTTCCAGAATATTCAGCGCGAGTCTTAAAACGTAAAATATAGCTATATGCGGTGGAATCTTTGTAAAATACGCTCAGTAGAAGTCATTTGAAGCGATTTTACAAATTATGGAAAAAACTTGTCCGGGGCTTTGGTTGTCCTTTAAAGGACAACCGACGTCACTTTTTTCTTTCCTCACTGACATCAGAAAAATGTTTCATAGCATCTAAAATACCCAAAACACGCAGTATGATATTTTTAGTCAAATGTAAAACACCAATAAAAATGACTTAAAGTGTCTAAAAAGTACTTCAATTTGAAACCGGAAGTGGCCAGTTTCAGAAGGTCCCGCCCCCATGTCCGTGGTGTCACGGCAAGACGTCTTGTCTTGCTCGAGAATCAAAACAATGGCTTCAGATTCGTAGAATATGCTTTCTTGTTACTCATCCAGTTATGAATACCAATAGTAGTAGTAGAACATCAATATTAATGATTCAAATAGTTCTGAAGAAGAAAGCATACATGTTTGCAATCGATTAAAAAATTTATTCCGTGTCATTTTGAGGCATCAGGAGTGGGAAATGTCGCACCCAAAAAAGGCAGAACATGGCGACATAGCCGTGTAAGGAAATAATCAGCCCGTTTCCACAATGTGATTAATTCATTACATGGAGCTTTGTCACCCTCTTCTGCCTCTTTTTGGTCCTACATGATGTTTTCAGACCAAAGTACAGCAAAATGCATTGAAGTGATGGAAGGACTGCCACATTGTGTCCTTTTTTCGGTCAGGGGCGTTCCTTCAGTGACGTAACGTACGGACTCGTCACCAACTCAAAAACAAGACTTCCGGAATATTCAGCGCGAGTCTTAAAACATAAAATATAGCTACATCTATATATGGAATCTTTGTAAAATACACTCAGTAGAAGTCATTTGAAGACATTTTACAAATTATGGACACAACTTGTTCCTAGACGTCGGTTGTCCTTTAAATGAGCTGTCAAAAAAAATCAAAATCAAATATTATTTTATTCCATGACAGATTTTCCTGAAACGTCAAAGTGGCAGACTGGAGTTTTTCCGCAACTGGAAGAATTACACAGCCGGCTTTGGAGACATGAATGATGAATTCTGGCTGGGTAATTTCTTGTAAATTTCTAGCAAATCAAAAAAAAAGAGTTTGTTCCACACTGTACACTTCCATTCGGGTACTTTTTTCATCCTCCATCATCATGAAGTAAATTAGCGCTAAATCTACATCTGTAACAGTATTTTCCCAAGTTGTTCATGTTTATTTTGAAATAATGTGCGTCAGGTACCTGATGACATTTTTACCAATGACCAGCATTTGTTTTTAAAATAATTGGCAGAACACACCAGATAGGTTTGGTCTTAAGGTGAGCACTAACAAGAGTAAAAATGTAGCACACATGGATATGAAATTTTCAAAACATGTGTTTCACTATCGTTTTGAAGTGCAAATGATATATTTTGTTTTGCCCCTCAGGACTGTCCAACCTGCATAAGATTACAGCAGGTGGTCAGTATGAGCTGCGTGTGGACCTCAGGGACAAAGGAGAAACAGCCTATGCTCACTACGACAAGTTCTCTGTCTCTGAGCCAAGGACTCGCTATAAAGTACATGTTGGGGGATACAGCGGCACGGCAGGTAAAGATAAATAAAGGCAAAAGGTCAACCAAAGTATTTCAGAATCAATGTTTCAGACTGGCTTCAAATATCTTGTCTAACATACACACACAAAAAAAACTTAGCTCAACCACAGTTGATCCCATTGTCTGTCTTTGAAGGTGATTCGATGACCTACCACCACGGTCGTCCTTTCTCCACTTATGACCATGACAACGACATCGCTGTTACCAACTGCGCTCTTTCGTACAAGGGCGCCTTTTGGTACAAAAACTGTCACCGTGTCAACCTGATGGGAAGATACGGTGATAACAGTCACAGCAAGGTACGATTGATTTTCAGGACCACGTACAATGGGGCATGCTTGCACAAATACAAGACATGTAAAAGCACCTTCTTTCAACCAGCCGTGCTGTCTGGATGAAAGGATTCAGAGAGACATAGACATACAAATTCTTCTTTATACATTCAAAGCTATCCATAACCTTCCCCCCATACCTATCTGACCTTCTTTAAATTTCTATTCCCTCTCATTCCCTCAGATCCTCTTTTTCCCTCCACCTCTGTGTGCCCTCCCTGCCCGTCTCAGCACAATGGGGGACATAGCTTTCAGCTGCTCTGCCCCCAAACTCTGGAACTCCCTTTCTCCCAACATTCGTAACATCGATTCTCTTCCCACCTTCAAATCCCATCTCAAAACCCACCTATTTAAAATTGCATTTTCTGTGTAGCTCTTTCTCTTGTTTCTATTTATAATTATATTTGATTTATTGTATTCTATTTTGTGATTGTATTTTATTTATTATAGTACCTATGCTTCTCTGTGACTGTAAAGTATCCTTGAGAGCTTTCAAAGGCGCTTAAAATATAATTTATTATAATTATAAATATTATTATTATTATTATTATTATTATTATTATTATTATTATTATTATAGCTTAGTTTGAAAAAAAAAGATGAAAAAAGGGCTGGATATTCCAACCACAACGTCATCAAGTGTTCCAGTAAAATGTGGTCTGAGCCATTCCTCTTTTGAAATGAATTACACTTGTCGATCCTCAGGGTGTCAACTGGTTCCACTGGAAGGGCCACGAGCACTCCATTGAGTTTGCTGAGATGAAAATTCGGCCATCCAACTTCAGGAATCTGGAGGGACGGAGGAAACGCTCATAAGCGCACCGCCTCAACCACAACAGCAACACCATTTCTACCGCCCCCCACAAAACACCTCAACCCAGACCTAAACCTCTCGACGCCATGCAACAACCAAAGCCACTGCCAAGGCCCGCGCTGCTTCCATGCAGATTAACACAATTTACTGTTCTCTTACAGGCTGCCTATACTCCCCTTTGCTGCCTGTGCCAAAACCCATATGCATTTTGCAAACTGGACTTAAGTAAAGCCCGAACACATTCTGAGTCGCACACCAAAGAGAACAGAGCAATTGCGCAAGACCCCAAGACGGTCAAAATCTCTTGTGTCAGGCATGTGTGCAGTTTGGGCATTTTGTTCTGTACAGCCATGAAATGACCCATCTCACTAGTCAAGCCATGTTAAGTTTGTGCATTTCACAGTTGGGAATAAGGTCTTACGGCGGGTAAAGCACAGTTACAATTACAAAATTGGAATAGGGATAGCACAAGTCCAAACAAAGACACTTACCACCTGCCTCACACCAGAGACCCACTCCATCCCCACCCCGAACCCTCCACGTAAATTGCCATTTGTTGTGACTAAACTTTGTTGTCTCTGTGCCACTTTATCCTCCTCTGGTTTCCTCACACCACTCTACACATGCTAATTGATGATAGGATAGATGTTGATACAAAAAGAGAAATACAGATTGGATAAAATGCTTAAGAACCCCCGAATCAATGGCCACTGCATTGTGCATTCAAGGGGACATATTACACTTTTTTGTTACCATTCCCAACAGCCGTCTTGAGAAACCCTCCTTGGTATTCCTTGATCATAACACATTGATACAATTGTAGCACTTCGCGTAATAGCTGCCTATAATGCTCAACTACTAACTTTTTAGACTTTATCGAGGGATGTGGTGGGCTGTTCAGTCCCATGAGCCTCTGACCATGCAACCCTTGTTCAACAGAGGCAATCGGCGTGAAGTGCTCGAACAACTTGAAGCGGAGCTTAAGGCTGTGTTCATGGAAAAGGCAGTTTGTGCTCAAAAACAGTTGGGAGTCAGCAGAAGGGTGAACACATGAGTAGAGTAAACAGACAAAGGCGAACTTTTTCACTGCTAGACAGGCAGCACTTTAATACCAAGCCACCCAAAAAAACATAAATAAATAAAGACATAAATAAAAAGACAGTTTTCACATACTGATTTTGGCATATGCATTTGACCAGACATGCATTTGACCTTTGGTTGTTCCGAAAACTGTTGCTCTACACCCTGCCAGTGTCATGGTTGGAGAGTGTTATGGACGATCTGTTAGTCTCCCAGGTGGTCTCAATAATGCTAAATTCAGAACGGCTCGCTCAGACACACATTTTCAGAAATGGGCATCTCAAAATATTCCCGTGCTTATTTAATATCATACTTGGTGGGTGGTCAAGCACTCTCTGACTCAACTATTTGCATTGTTTTTCATAATATGTCCTCTATAAGACACTCATTTATATTCACATGTTTGATGGAACCAAGGCAGGACCTATTATTGAGTATATATATTGTTTTTCCTACTTGGAATAATGCGAATACAATAGTTACAGTATATGTCGCAAAAAGATTTGTCGTGTTGTGACACACAAGACAAGTGTTTCATGCTCCAAATGTAAAAACCTAGCAAGCTCATTCATTATGCCGTTGGATATGTTTGGATGAGCGAACTAGAAATTTGGTCAATGTTTTCAAGCCCCCATTTCCCGCCGTGGCAGGATACTGAACCACTGACCATCAAAAGAATGCTTGTGTATGTTTGTTTTGTTCTTATTGATTTGTTTGTTTATAACTGGGTGAACAACAGGTGTTTCTCTGTAAACTGTATTTCAATAAAACTTTGTTTTAAAGGATGTTTTTAATGACAATTTCCTTTATGCTACACAAATTTTTCACACGAAGAAACATACAGGCCTAAGATATACTTTGAAGAAATCCCGAAACCATGGATATTGACAGATCCTTCGAAAAATGTCTGTAAATTTCCCATCTTATTGATGATAGCAGCAGTGATTAGCTATGTTAGTAATTTATTCGATCCCCAAATACCAGATAAGATGCAGCCTAATTTGGGTCTCGTTATATGTCGGAAGTACATGGGCCACTTACCATTCAATGGAATCTGGAAAGTCAACCAGAACAACATGAAAATGTATAGTTCATTGTCTCAAAAGATTGTTGTCACCTTCCTGGAATATTGGCTAACATGCCACTTCAAAAGATTTTACATTTTTTTTTTACAAAAACATGTCTTGTGTGATTTTATTATTAGTTGGTGGCACCTTGCTTGTCAAGTGGTTAGCTCGTCGACCGCACAGTGCCTGATTACAGAGATTCTTCCTGATTACAGAGATAGGTCAGGCACACAGTTCTCCTGCCTCATGACAGGGGGCGCTGGTGTTTATAGAGATTCTTCTTGTGCCTCCTCGGCTGCAGAATAATAGAATTAGTGAGAGCAAGCTACAGTAAACAGTTAGCAAGTTAAGTGCAACCATCCTGTCATTTTTTTCGTGTTGCTTGGCCTTATTTTCAGAATGGAGGATTACCTACCTAAATTGAAAGAAATGGAGCGACTTTTAAAACTGAAGAAAGATAAGGAACGCTTCTACAAAGAAGGTATTGATGCCTTTCTTCAGAAGGAGCGGCGCATGGACTTCATTTATAAGTAAAGGTAACACGATAACGTTTTTTTATTCCTTTTTCTATGCCACACTTTATATAAAGAATGCTGACTGTTGCCAATCAAATGGTGAATAAGGTACTCTGTAGAGTTCATATGTTTGTAAAGCTGACTGTGATGACGTCAGTGCCTCACCAGCCATGAACCTCACCGCACGTCACTGGGACAAATGATGGTCCCAGTCGATGCGGAGAGGAATACTGAATTAGTGGAAGGCGGGGTGGCCCAGTATTCGAGTAGTTAGTACGCCGGTTTCACAGTGCTGAGGTGATGAGTTCAAGGTGTGGCCTCCCTGTACCGAGTGTGCATGTTCTCCCCGTTTTCCCCGGGTCCTCCGGTTTCCTCCCACATTCCTCAAACATGCATGGCGGGCTGATTGAACACTAAATTGTTAGCCTAGATGTGAGTGTGAGAGTGACTGGCTGCTTGTCTCTGTGTGCCTTGCGATTGGCTTGTCCCCCGCCAAGTGCCCGAAGTCGGCTGGGATAGGCTCAAGCATCCTCCGCGACCCTAATGAGGATAAAGCGCTCTGGAAATGGATGAATGGATGGATGGAAATTAGAAGGGGAGATCGATGAGAAGCAACCTGTACTTCTTCTCCTTTCTTACCTTGCCACCTAGTGTAAAAATGAAGTAGTGCACTCTATAAAGCTTCTTGGGCTGTGTCAAAATGTGAATTTTACAAAATTATTTTAGAACATACCAATGACTGAAATTCTGTCGGTGGACTGCAAACAGTGAGACATTGATATTTTTATGTATGCCTTCGATTAGCAAATAAAATATAATATAATTCCAATGATATGCTGTATCACGGTATATTTTTTTAATTCTAAATCTAACACAATTCCGGTTGGACAATTTCTCCCAATATTTACTGTATCACAAAATCGGTCATGGAGTTTGCAAAAATAAAAGCCCAAACACAGCTTTGGATGAACTTGTAGCCCTCAATGTCAACACACTCTTTGCAAAACTATACACATATTTCACAATTATTTTTATTCTTCTGACAACTGTCTGGTCACACTGTATGAGAATGCTACGGTTCACTTTGTTGCAGCCTAAATGGCTTGTCTTTGGATTGCACAGTGCCTGATTACAGAGATAGGTGAGGCACAGTTCTCCTGCCTCATGACATGGGGCGCTGGTGATTATAGAGATTCTTCTTGTGCCTCCTCGGCTGCAGAATAATAGAATTAGTGAGAGCATGCTACAGTAAACAGCAAGTTAAATGCAACCATCCAGTCATTTTTTCGTGTTGCTTGGCCTTATTTTCAGAATGGAGGATTACATATCTAAATTGAAAGAAATAGAGATACAGTACTTAAAACTGAAGAAAGATAAATAAGCCTTCTACAAAGAAGGTATAGATGCCTTTCTTCAGAAGAAGCACGGCGTGGACTTCATTTACAAGTAAAGGTAAAACGATAATAATGTTCTTTTTTTTTTTCTATGCTAGTTTATCTAAAGAATGCTGGCATGACATTTTAAACAAAACACGTTAACTGTTGCCAATCAAATTGTGAATAAGCTACTCTGTAGAATTCATATGTTTGTAAATCTGACTGTGATGACGTCAGTGCCTCACCAGCCATGAACCTCACCGCACGTCACTGGTGATGATAACACGTTATGTTGAAAAAGCACACTCAATTTAGACGGTAATGACAGTATCTCACTTTAATGTGATTACATTCATGTTTTGTGTTTGTGAGTCATAACTCAAACGTTTGTCACTGAGACTTTGGCAAATAAAAGAGCAAAACGACGATTCAAAATTGACACAAGAAAAAAACAAAAATAGTTTTGTTAGAAAAACACATTCAAATTTAGTGACTTCATGAAACATTAAACAAAATCATACAGGCACTTTTGATGCAGAGAATAGATTGTTAAGTCATAATTATGGCTAAAATACGGCCATAGATTTTTTTGTCACTCAGGAACAAGATGTACTTACATTTGGAAATGTAAGCAAGTAAAATGCATTCATATATATATATTCATATATATATATATATATATATATATATTCATATATATATATATATATACACACAGTAAAGTCTCGTTATATCGATATCGGATATATCGATTGTCCCGGTTATATCGATACTATTTCTATGCACGCACGGAGAAAATTACATGCAAACAGGGTCCGCTATATCGATAGTCCCGGTTATATCGATATTTTTTTGGACTCCCTTGAATATCGATATAACGAGACTTTACTGTATATAAAATGGAGCCAATTGCAATGTCAATAATATTTTTTAAAGTAATTTGGACTGTTCAATATGTATTAGAGACTCATCCCACAAATGGATAGATGCGTCACTATTATGAGGCTCATAAAAGGAATGGAGAATTAAGGGAGGAAAAATCATGAATAACAGCCAATCTGATAGTGATTAAGACACTAACACTGTAGCAAGCAGACTTGAAACCGAAGATGGCATCTAGTTCCTTTGAACACATCACATGACACACTGACTGGATGGAACATGGTACATGGCATGGAAAGAATTGGGGCCACATTGGCTGTTTTCGGGAGGTATTGTGTTTTTTGAGCACACCATTTTTACTTCAAATACACAGGATGTGTCAATTAAAACATGTGTATACATCTACCTATTCAGAATATTTTCACACAATCACTGCAGAGTGTAACAAGTGCTCGGTGATAACAATAAATTTGTTTTAACCCGTTTGGGGTTGTATCTGATTTGGAGCGGACAGTAGCTAACGTTAGGACATGTAGGCTTCCAGTTGTTCAATTACAGTATTTGGAGTTTTTTTGCTTCATTAAAAAAAAAAGACACATATTTTTGTCCCCATCTCCATTTACATGCCCACACAGACTTTGTACGATCAACCATAAGATAGGGCTGTTCCTACGCAATAATGAAACACTGAAATGATATTTTAAATGGGATGTATAAGACAATAACAGCATCACTGGAAGTCCCAAATTCGTGTAATAACAGCGCATTTTGACAATACACAAACCTCAGATTATCAGAGCGACATTTCATCGGTTACTGCATTAGTAAACTGAAGTGTACAATGAGTAAGATATGACCACATATACCTCAAACTAAAGGCCGGGCCATGAGGCAGATCTGGCCCAACACATCATTTCATGTGGCCTCGGAAAGCAAATCAAATTTTCAATTACGCTTGCTAAAATCTTTTCAAAAATGATTTTGACACCCCTGATATACACGGCTAAAAATGCTTCATTTGGTGGAATTTGGCTATTCAACTTGACTATTGTGACAAAAGTAAAGAGTTTAAAAAAACACCCATACATTCGGATGCACACACACTCCATAACATTAACAATTTCAGTACTGCACTCAGAATTCATGGAATTCAAATAAAGTCCACAATCACACGATGATCACGGCCGAAAAACCAAAGTGGTATCAACAGCATAGTGCTCTTTGAAGCAAATCATACAGCTAATGGAGCAACAATCCTTTTTGGGGTGGAGGGCTAAAATGTCTGCTGGGGGAAACTAACAAAAAAATAAGTGTTAAAAAAAAAATCTTGATTTTTTTTTTCCTTGTGAACATGATGAGCATCAACCATTTTACATGAGACAGGCACACTCTTTCACTGCGGTTATTTTAACAACTCGCTAAACTTTTATTGGTATTAAAAGATACCAATTACGGTTGGAGTGGTCCATTCAGCAATATATTTTGGTAGTAAATAATGTTTTTAAAACATTGTCTTTGATGCGTACACAAAGAGTGGCAGTGAAGTTTACAAAGTCTTGCATATTGCCCAATGACACACCCGAAAGAAAAATGTAACTTAGTGGTCATACAAATGTCTGATTTCAACTTAGAGCCCACTGAGGTCTACAATGGCCTTGATGAAAATGGTATCATCACGAATGTAAGAGTTTTTAGATTCCAGTTTTGAGAGCGGACAAAAGAGTGGGCAGCCACTAGCAATGTTCATGTCACTGACAGGCCGCTGGAAGGATGAGGACGAGATGTCAGGCCGGAAGGCATCGATGATGTGCTCCCTGTTGTTCTGGTCAAGCAGCATTAGGGTGACCTGTGGGGACAGTTGTGGACAGCTTCTTGAAAACAAGATTTTTTTAATTTGTTTCACAACCAAGCTAGTACTTTAATATGCCTTTTTCATCAACAGCCCCCAGAACCTTTACTTCCTTGTTATCGAGATTCCAGGGAATACAAAGATTCTATGGCCCAGATGGTTTGCATTTCCACTGCAATTCATGGTTCTTGGTAGGGCTGCCTATATAAAAATATACTACAGTGATACCTGACTTACGAACGCTTTAGCTCGCGAACTTTTCACCTTACTAACATTAAAATTGCGAGAATATAATCTTGGCATACGAACTAGTTTCCGGCAGACGAACCAAACCACACAGCGCCACGGTGGCTGGCGGACTAGTTTTCGGCGGATGAACACCAAGCCACATGGTCGAACAGTGCCACGGTGGCTGGTGGACTAGTTTTCCACTCCCCCTTTGAGTGCAGACGGGGTTTGCGAGTGGAGTACTTTTGCTATTATGGGACCGAAAAAGACCCCCACCACAGGCTAGTGTTAAGCCGAACAGAAAAGAATATTACGGTTGAGCAGAAGAAGGAGATCATCGAAAAACATGAACAAGGTGTGCGTTTGTGTGACTTAGCGTGCCAGTATCAGTATGCTAAGTTGAGCATTGCTACGTGTGGCTAATGGTGTTTCTGTGTTGTGTGTGGCAATACAAGAGGTTGAAAAACTTCTGTTGATTTGGATTAATGAAAAGCAGCTAGCAGGGGACTGTGTAACTAGAGGCAACTACATCAACGACCATCACAAAGGTAAATAAAATGACTATTATACAGTACAGTTCATTTCTCTAATTACAATACAATAGCACATTTATTTTACATAAAATATGGTATATTTGGTGTAGTTTTAAGTTTATCTTTTAAAGTTAAGCTTAAGTTTATTTCGTAGAAAATTATGTTTTATGGGGACCTGGGAATGGATTATACTCATTTTTAATGGTTTCTTATGGGAAATAAATGTTTGGCAGTTTCACCTTACACACACTTTCTAGGAAGCAATTAAGTTCGTAAATTGCGGTATCACTGTAATAATGATATAATAAATATATGTGTGTATATATAAAAGTATTTTTATTTTGTTTTTCTACTTTCATTCCTTTCATCACTTTGCTGCTGTGAAATGTAAATTTCTCCACTGTGAGACTAATAAAGGCAAATCCAATCCAATTCAATTATTATTGTTGTTGTTATTATTATATTAGCGTGTCATTGACATCACAGTACAGAGGTTGTGCGCTTAATCATTCCCGTGTGGAAGTTTCATCTTCTTCCCGTGCCTGTGTGGGTTTTCTACGGGCACTCCGGCTTCCTCCCACATTTCAAAAAACATGCCTGGCAAGTTAAGTGATCACTCTTAAAGGACAACCGACGTCACTTTTTTGTTTCTTAACTGACATCAGAAAAACATTTTATAGCATCTAAAATACCCAAAACACGCAGTATGATATTTTTATTCAAATGCAAAACACCAATAAAAATGACTCAAAGTGTCCAAAATCTGCAAAGAAATTGAGCTGCGAATTGGGCGTTTTCAGAAAGTCCCGCCCCCAGTTCGTGACGTCACACCAAGATGTCTTGCATTGCTGGAGAATCAAAACAATGGCTTCAGATTCGGAGAATATGCTTTCTTGTTACACATCCAGTTATGAATATGATTCAAATAGTTCTGAAGAGGAAAGCATACATGCTTGCAATCGATTAAAGAAGTCCTTCCGTGTCATTTTGAGGCATCTGGACTGCAATGTATCGTAGCAGAAAAATGGCGACCAGCTCCCGTGAGGAATGAATCAGCCCGTTTCCACAGGCTGACAAATTCCCTCCATGGAGCTTGGACGCCCTCCTCTGGCGGCTCTTGGGTGCAACACGAGGTCCCCAGACCAAACAAGTACAGCAAAATACATTGACGTGATGGAAGGACCGTTACAATGCGTCTTTTTTCAGTCAGGGGCGTTCCTTCAGTGACGTCACGTACGGACTCGTCACCAGCTCAAAAACAAGACTTCCTGAATATTCAGCGCGAGTCTTAAAACGTAAAATATAGCTATATGCGGTGGAATCTTATTAAAATACGCTCAGTAGAAGTCATTTGAAGCCATTTTACAAATTATGGACACAACTTGTCTGGCGATGTCGGTTGTCCTTTAATTGTCCGTAAGTGTGACAGTGAGTGTGAATGATTGTATTTTTATGTGTATCCTGTGATTGACTGGCAACCAGTTTAGGGTGTACCCCACCTACTGCCCAAAACAGCTAGGATATGCTTCAGTATGCCCACGACCCTCCGGTTTGGAAAAATCGATGGATGGATGACATTTGACCTTTGGTTTGGTGTATTATTATTATTATTATTTATTATTATTATTATTATTATTATTATTATTGCAGTAAATGAGTGTTACCTTCTGATTAAAAGGCCACTTTAGGAGGGCGTCACTGTGTCCTCTCATCACCACAAAGAATAGAGATAAATGGGTGCCTCTTCCTGTCCCATCTCCATTTAAGTAAATACGCAAGCACATCTTGTAGCCATATTTACTTGTATAAAAGGCTAGAAAACATAAGAATGTATGTTATTCCATCGAAAAAGAAACTCATCAGTGTCTCAAGAATCATTGAAATGATCATTAGATAATTACCAGGAGAGAACATCGCAGGAGCTCGGCCAGCAACGGCATCCTGCCTCTTCTTTATAAAATCGGATATCTTCCACACAAATACACCATCATATGTAGCTGCTGACATCTCCCTCATCTTCCCCTCCATCTCTACGATGGACAAGTCCCGAAGGCTCACAGTTCTCTCCAGCTGACGAACCTTAACAGACACAAATGAAGTGTCACACACAAGAAGGACCATCTGGAGTCTTTATTCTACCAAATGAATCCCAAACTGCAGATCTCAACAGCGTTGCAGGGCTGCAACCACATAGCGGTGCTGTTAAAAGAAAAAAAGGGTCTGGCGGTCGTGGTCGTAAGTACGGGTGGTCGTAACTCGCACCGGTCGTAAATCGGATGTTACCTGTACTTGAATGATTTGCATTACTGTACATGATGTCAAGAAAGTTACTATTTTGCAGGTGAAACTGACTAAATGCTTTTACTATCTTTTGCCACACAACATGGCAGGTAAAGTGAGTCCAGGCAGTAAACTTTACACTTTGTGTCGCAAAATGTCTCACCGAGGGGAGCAAAAATGTTTTTATCTAGGCCGCAAAGATATTCACCATCAATTTTGAAGGTTTCAAACGTCACAAAAAATATATATAAAATTTGGGAACTTGAAAAAAATTTGATGTCAGCAAGCAAAACTTGCCACAATTAAACCTGTTTAGAAATGCCTGTGCAACATCTTTGTAACCGTTTGTAACACTGAATGAACGTTGCTGAAAAACACCGAACACCACATTTATTACATGACTTTCAAACCTGTGCTGCTCAGTGAGGAACGGATTTTTCGAAAGGTGTGACATACACCTCTCTTATGGCTCCGAACCTACCAGCCAAGTACCAAAATTAATCTAATCCGCCTTCTTGATCAAGCTTTCTGACCAAAATACAAACACAATATTCCTTACTGAGAAACATATTTCTCGTATGCTATTTGTCACTTCGATGAGCAGGGACCTATCATAGCAGAGGTCTGGCAATGCCAACTCTGCACAGTAGGGATATATATAGGGCAGAGCTACCAGCACAGTTTTAGTTCGCTGACGAAGCCTCTTGGATAAGAAGTGAAACGTCTGACAACTTCAAAGAAGTACAGATGATGGCTGAAGAAACCTTTTCATCGATGGACCACTCATCTATGACTGAGAGCTTACCCAGACATATTTGTCACCTTGTTATTGAGGATCTCAATTTTGTCCTGGTCCAATCTGTTTTGCCGGTTGTAGGCCTCCATGGAGGCGCAGGAGCGCTCCATTTCTCGGTTGAGGACGCAAACGATGTTCTCAAACGTATTCACTTTCAACTCCAGCTCTTGGCAGCGTCGGCTGAGCTCGATGACCCTGGTCTTTTCACTTTGAAGCTGCAGTTCCAGGGCGGCCCCCAATGTGCTGGGCAGCGGCATGAAGGGGGTGGGAGCTTCTGCGCTTCCTCCGCCTAACTGGCTTATCTTGAGTTCTAAGTCTCTGAGGGACTGGTGGAGCTCGTGCAGCTTGTGGCCAGCTATGTCCAGGCTCTGAGGCTGCAGGCTCTCCAGGCTCAACTTGATTCCCATGATGAAATGCAGAAGCAGGTTGAGGTGTTCGTACGAACATTGACGCTCATGGTCATGAATCTTCTCTTTCTCCACCTGCGTATTAGAGAAGTCCTTAGATTAAGAACAAGAACAGCCCTGATGACAAAGCACCAGGGGTCACCAACCGGTGATACCGGTTTGATCCCCAACTTGGAAACAACACATTTCCTCAAATTAACTTAAATTGTTCTTATTATTTGGGAAAATGATTAATCTGTGTAAACATTGATCACGCCAAATATTTCTCTCTACTAATTACCAAACGCAAGTTTACAGGGTAGAAATGACATTTTACTTCTCAAAATCTCTTTAAATCGCCACATGTATAATATGTCACATTGACTGGTGAACAATTTTTAGAACTGGCTTCCATGCTCATTAGGGGGTTCCCTGCCGCCCGCGGACACTATGTTGGTGACCCTTAGAATACATGAGCGCAGAAAAAGTCTGATGATCATGATGATGATAATGATGATGTACAGTAAGCAAAAAAACAACAAAAAATTACATTCGCAGGCACACAGCAAATTAATTATGGAGCTTGAAAGCATTCTGGATGCATGCACCATGTCCCCCATTAATGTGCCCCTGATGACATTAACATAAACAAAACAAAAAATTGAAATGTAATTCAAAATTACACTTGGAAAGGGCAACAAGGATTGACGGGTGATTTTCCTGCACCTTTGACTCTAACTGCCCCTTTGCCTTTTCCTTTCGCTTACTGGAAGCAATGCATTTCCCCAACAGTCAATTGTTATCGAGTATCGAATAGCCATTTGAAATTGCCCATAAATTGGAATTCATCAGAGTTGGGCAATTCAAAAAATGTTGCCGGTATTGTTGGTCGGTCATTTTTGTTCAAGCTGAACCAAACAGGAATTGTCAGTCAGTCCATCATGTATTTCAACCACATTTCCATCATTCTCACCCAGAAAAAAAATGCACCAAATAGACGGAACTGTTTTTCAGTGATGGAAAAAAAACAGCCTCAAGGCCTTTAGTGGAAAAAGACGCTTCAGCAAAGCATTGCCAGGGCAGAGTTGCACCATCAGAGGACTGCGCCATGAGTCTCAAAGCTTCAAATGATCAGTTTTTGAAGAGTAGTAAAAACTTTGTAATATGGCAACAATCTGTCTTAACTGTTAGTTTCCAATCAAGAAAGTTGTGATACATTGCCAAGAAATTTTTGATGATCTTGTCTAGGGTGTGTTAATATGACGTCCTATTAATTAGTTGAAAAGTTGAAATGATTGACTCAGCAGTCTATTTTGTTAGCGAGTATCACACACAGCAAATTATGATGAAAATGTCTACTTACAGACGTATCGCAGCCAACAACATGAAATCTGCATGGTGCTTTAAATTTACTGCAGAACTTAATATGGTCCACATACTGCAAAACAAAAAAATTAAAGAAGCTAATGATCTACAGATTTCTTTGTCGGATTAGCTCCTCAGGCTAAATGAGAGTCAATGAGAAGAGAATTGTGTCCAAAAAAAATACAAAAAAAAACCCCAAAAAACTAAATCAACAATTACTTATGGACCATATTTGGGATACCTTTTCTCTTGGTATCTTTTTCTTTGTGCAACCTTCACAGATCAATGGGTACTTCGGGCAAATTTCATCATGAGCCTAAAAAACAAATTACAAAAGAACAATTCAATCAGGAGCCTGGCATTCTATCCAAATTTCAATATGAGGTTTATTCATGGCTTTTGTTGGTTTTTCTATCCCATAACTTAAAGTAATTGAAATGTTACTGATGAAAGGTTTCATCATAGAGATGCATTTTTGGATTGGATTGGATTTGCCTTTATTAGTCTCGCAGTGGAGAAAATTACATTTCACAGCAGCAAAGTTATGAAAGAAATTAAAGTAGAAAAGCAAAACACAGGAGCTGCTGGAAAGGCAGCCACTCTCGCGGCGCCGTCTTGAAGTCAAAAGAACAAAAAAAAACAAGTAACAAACAACATTTTTCTCTTTAACATAAAATAAAGCATCAAAAATAAATCTGGTTCATTACATTTTTTAAGCATAACCACATTTTTACGTTTCAAAATTACATTTTGAGTACATCCGTCCATCCATTTTCCGTACCACTTATTCCTCATTAGGGTCGCGGGGGGTGCTGGAGCCTATCCCAGCCGTCTTTGGGCACTAAGCGGGGGACACCCTGAATTGGTTGCCAGCCAATCGCAGCATTTTGAGTCTCAATGAGATATTTGATAATAAAAATAATAGCATATGGTTTGATTATTGTCGGAATCAATATTCAAATCTTTCTGTCTAAGAATGAACAGGAAATCAATGACAACAATTGTAATTGTTTATTGTTAATTGTTTATTGTTTATTGTTCTCAACAATAAACTGGACTGGACAACAAACACGGATGCCCTAATCAAAAAGGGACAGAGTCGCCTCTTCCTCCTCAGGAAACTGAGGTCTTTTGGAGTTCAGGGGTCACTCCTAAAGACTTTCTATGACTCTGTGGTGGCATCAGCCATCCACTATGGCATTGTCTGCTGGTCAGGCAGCATCACCACCCGGGACAGAAAAAGACTGGAGCGCTTTGTCAAGCGGGCCAGTTCTGTCGTGGGCTGCTCGCTGGACTCTCTTGAGGAGGTGGGCAACAGACGGACGCTAGCTAAACTAAAAGCTATGACGGACAGCCCCTCCCACCCCCTCCTGCCCATCCTGACAGCTCTGGGTAGCTCCTTTAGCCAGAGACTATTACACCCGCGCTGCAAGAAGGAGAGGTACCGCCGCTCGTTCCTACCGACTGCTGTCAGGCTTCACAATTCCCAATGATCACATGTGAAAAAAAAAACAAAAAAAAAAACTGGACACTTGTAAATATGGGTTGTTGCAATATATCTAAATGCATCTCTTGATTCTGCACTATGTACAGTCTTGTTTATAGAACGGTTTTTGCACATCTACATTTGCACAGTATACAGTTGACATTTTTATTTTGTTATGCTTAGAATATCTTGTTTTCTATCCTTTCACTCCCACCCCAACCCCATCCCTCTTCAATTGCTGCTGTGGACTGCAAATTTCCCCATTGCGGGACGAATAAAGGTATTCTGATTCTGATTCTGATTATTATAAAATACTGAATGTCCTCAAAGTCATGTGCTATGATACAAGATCATCAGCATTAATTTGCTCTCTCTTGTGATACGTTGACTCCCGAAACCAAAATGAGAATAAACTGGTTTCTTTTTCAGTTGAAATGGCTGTCGGAGTACAGTATGTGCAGATGGAAGAAAAAATAGTGAAACAGGGTGTGATGTTTTCTTTTTGCGAGTCAATAATGTCTGCTCTGCAAAACATGCAGCAAGGCTAAAGTTTTAAGATGGACTACTTTAAGCGAAACATTCAGCAAAAAAGTAATTTGAATGATGTTGGAATTATACAAGAACTCAAGATGGGAAAAGTGTTCTGTACTACTATATTGTGGGAGAGCACAAAGAACCTGGAGAAAAAGAACCTACTGTCACAAACAAACAAATGAACAAATAAATAAATAAATACAGTAAAGTCTCGTTATATCGATATCGGATATATCGATAGTCCCGGTTATATCGATACTATTTCTATGCACGCACGGAGAAAATTACATGCAAACAGGGTCGGATATATCGATAGTCCCGGTTATATCGATATTTTTTCTGACTCCCTTGAATATCGATATAACGAGACTTTACTGTAAATAAATAATCCTACAATGGGCAAGTTAAAGTTCTAATTCACTGTATTTTATTTGCCATTAAAAATAATGCACCAAATATTGAATTGATGTTGATTTGTTTTCTATTTGATGTGTTGTAATATGCTGTTACATTTCAATGAAAAAAAAAACACTTATCGTAACAATATAACATTTCATTGTTCAAGTTTTTGTCCACTTTTTCAAGTTGTGATGTGCGACGAACTTGAAAAAGATTGAAAAACACTACACTAAATGTACCTGTAATATAGAACAGTTGAAAGGTAAATCTGGGTGAATATTGGCTGCCGCTGGCAGTACCTGCTCGTACAGCATATTAATCTTTTGGCGACGTGGAAAGTTTTTGAATTCTCAAAAACAATGCAAAAAACAAGGAGCAGTATTCAGGATTCGGTGGAGACTAAAAATGAGCGTTTCCAGATTAGAGTAACATGACACACACACATACATTTATTTTTGGGGGAAGGTACTGTACATGTATTGTATTTTGTGAGCAAAAAATGTATACTGCAGATACATGGAATGTGTACATTTGAATACGTGTACATCTAGCTATTTAGTAAGTTGTCACCCAATCACTGCAGAGTGTAACAGCCGTTCTGTGACAAGAATTAATTTGTTTTTAATCATTTTGGGTTGTGTCTGATTTGGAGCCGACGCCAGCTAACGTTGGGACTTGTTGGGACACACACATATGCATGTCACCTCGACGACTCCAAGGATATCACCTCCCTGTGGTCATCTTTCCGCCGGCCACGCAGAGGTTACAGCCGCTCCGTGCAACACCGTGTGTTGGCCGGCCTGGCTAGGTCGGCCAATACCCCTCAAAATGACACCACCAGCGTCACTTTCGGCCTCCTGAACATCCGCTCGCTTACGGGTAAGGGTTGTCTTATCCAAGACATCCTTAGTGACCGTAAGCTGGACTTCTTCTGTTTGAATGAGACCTGGCAAACAGCGGGGGACTTTTCCGAGTTGAACGACACGACGCCACCTGGGTTTGTTTACCTCTCAAAACCCCGCCTCTCGGGCCGCGGAGGCGGTCTCGCGATATTTTACCGCGAGATCTGGAAAGTCACTCAAGTACCAGTCCCGGAAACTCTCTCATTTGAATGCCTTGCGTGTCAAATTTCTGGTCCATCTCCCACAGTTATAGCCACTGTATATCGTCCCCCTAAACCACATCGTGACTTTTTAAAAGACTTCTCAGCCGTCCTCACACACCTCTCCACTCTGTCACCAAATATTATTATCCTTGGGGACTTCAACATACACATTGACAATTCCACCCATCCCCTCACCAAAGACTTTATTTCCTCATTGGAGAGTTTTGGCTTACACCAATTCTCTGATTTCCCCACGCATATAAAAGGGCATATCCTGGACTTAATATGCTGCTGTGGTTTTACCCCCGCCAACTGCACAGCAAACGAACTTCCTGTAACGGACCATTTCCTCGTCTCATTTAACGTTCCCATCACACTCTCTCTCCCCAAGCCACCGCGCATCATCACATATCGGAACATCCAACACATTGACACTGTCACCCTCACTGCAATGGCTGCCAACCTCAAACCGGACTACAACTCCCCCCCTGATGAACTTGTTTCCCAATACAACATGGACCTTGCACACATGCTCAACACCCTTGCTCCTGTTAAATCCCGGTCAGTCCAATTCACTCGATCCGCCCCTTGGTTCACCGCCCAACTCCGCTCCACCAAGGCGAAAACTCGGCAGCTGGAAAGACTTTACAGAAAGACCGGCCTCACCACCCACCAGGACATGTACACAGCTCACCTCACCCACTACAAGGACTCTATCACACGCGCAAAATCGGAATACTATTCTGGACTGATTGATGCTAACAGTGGGAATTCACGGACTCTGTTTTCCCTATACAACAAAATCATTCAACCCCCTATCTCTCTCCCCCCACACTTTCACTCCTCAGACACCTGCAACGCACTACTTCTGTTTTTCACTGAAAAGATCAACAAGATCCACCAGCACCTCGGCTCCTCTGTATCCCCCCCCTCCCCCAACCTTCCTACTCCCTATCAACTGCTGTCGTCTTTTGAACTCCCTCATCCCTCCTTACTTTCTGACCTCATCACCAAGTCCAAGAATTCCACCTGTCAACTTGACCCCCACCCTACTGTCCTCATCAAATCTTGTCTACCTGCTCTCCTCCCTTTTATTTCAGCTATTATTCACTCCTCACTGTCCACTGGAATTGTTCCTGTCCCTCTTAAAACCGCAGCTGTAACACCAATCCTGAAAAAACTTGGTTCAGATCCCAATGATTTCAATAACCTACGTCCAATTTCGCATCTTCCATTTATCGCTAAAATTCTCGAAAAAACCGTCGCCTGTCAACTCCACTCTCACCTCACTCACAATAACCTCTACGAACAATTCCAGTCTGGTTTCCGTCCCCGCCACAGCACTGAATCAGCCCTCATAAAAATCACGAACGACCTTCTCACAGCAGCAGATACCGGCTCCCTCTCTATTCTCATCCTTCTTGATCTATCTGCGGCCTTTGACACAATTTCTCACCCCATCCTGCTCAACCGACTCTCCACTCTAGGCGTGACACACACCCCACTCAGTTGGTTTCACTCCTACCTCACTGGCCGCTCACAGTTTATCCAAATTACCTCATTCACTTCACGGTCCTCCCCTGTGTCTTCTGGTGTGCCCCAAGGTTCTGTCCTGGGGCCCCTTCTCTTTATTATATACCTTCTTCCCCTTGGTGATATCTTCCGCAAATTTGGAATTCATTTTCACTGCTTCGCGGATGACACCCAGCTCTACCTCTCCAGTAAACCCGACGCCTCTCTTCCACCTGCATCCCTTACACTTTGCCTCTCAGAAATCAAATCCTGGTTTTCTCATAACTTTCTCAAACTAAACAGCGAAAAAACTGAACTTCTCCTTGTCGGTACAAAATCCACCCTTCACAAAGCAAACAGTTTCTCTCTCACCATTGACAATTCTACCGTGTCCCCCGCCCTTCAGGTTAAGAGCCTGGGTGTCATCCTTGATAGCACACTATCTTTTCACTCCCACATAAATAACATAACCCGGTCTGCATATTTTCACCTCCGCAATATCAATCGTCTCCGTCCCTCTCTCACCCCTCACACCACTGCTATCCTCGTCCACAGTCTCGTCACCTCCCGTATCGATTATTGTAATTCACTTCTTTTCGGGGTCAATCAAAAATGTCTCCACAAACTCCAACTAGTCCAAAATTCCTCAGCCCGGATCATCACAAAAACCCCCTCATTTCACCACATCACTCCTGTCCTCCAACAGCTCCACTGGCTCCCTGTTAAACTCCGTATTGAATTCAAGATACTTCTGTTTACATTTAAAGCCATCCATAACCTTGCCCCCCCCTATCTGTCTGACCTAATTCAAATCTCCGTTCCTACTCGGGCCCTCAGATCCTCTTCCTCCCTCCACCTCTACACGCCCTCTGCCCGTCTCACAACGATGGGGTGCAGAGCTTTCAGCCGCTCCGCTCCTAAACTCTGGAACTCACTTCCACCCAACATCCGCAACATTGACTCCCTTCCTACTTTCAAATCTCACCTGAAAACCCACCTCTTTAAACTTGCTTACATGGTCTAATTTATTATGCTGTTTTATTATTTATTGCTTTATGCATGATTTTACTGTTTTGTGTGTTGTCTTTGTTGTAAAGTGTCCTTGAGTGTTCAGAAAGGCGCTTGTAAATTAAATGTATTATTATTATTATTATTATGTCTGTGTGTGACATACAGTATGTACGTGGAAGAAGCGCATGCACTGTGACACCCAGGTACATTCAAGATCAAAACACAGAAGTGATTGTGCGTGGATGGGAATATTTAGATGGTTATCGAGCATTAACTTTTCCCCTTTTGAAGCCCAGCGAGACAGTTGCCTTTGTTACTTTCATTGCGTGTCTCACACCGTCACAATGGCAAATGAATGATTTTGGTGCTGAACAGCGAAGAGGAGTACACTAAAATACATGATTTCTCTTAGTGCTAGCTATTAGTTTATATGACAAATGGATGGATTTAAAATGACGGTAATCCAAAAGGATGACTGCTTCAGAAAACAAATGCGTGGCTTGACACCCTGGATTCTGCCTTTCCAACGGACGATTCTGGTGGCTAAACTAAGTAGCTATCCTAAAACAAAAGGTTGATGCAGCAATGACGTTAGTCTATACCAGGGATCGTGAACCTATGGCTCGCGAGCCTTATGTGGCTCTTTTGATAACCGCATCTGGCTCGCAGATAAAACAAAATATATATTCTCACTTTTTCGCTCTTTATTTCCTGTTTGGGCTGCAGTGGGCGGAAAGCACAATTTTGATTTGATGATACTGACCTAAGGCGGCCGTTGATGTTCAATGAGGCCCCTTTTTAAATAGGCCCGACGAGTAAAAAAGGTCATGAGTATCGGACACTTCAGGTTGAATGCAATGAAACAATACCTTCGATGCAATGAAACAATACCTCTTGTTTGTTTGTTTGCTTTTTCCTTCTCCCCTGTCTTGTGTTATTTTTGACTTGCTCTGCCCCTTTAGTTATTGCCTACTGAGGATATAGGCATTTTTGTAGTGTGTGTTGTATATGTTTGTCCTCCTGTGTTCTGTCCTCCGGGTCCGTGATCATTGTGGTGCGTTCATGTAATGTTCTGACGACTAACAACTTATGAATAGTGGGGTGTTCAGATGTCCAAAGGAGATATTGGTCAGTATGTGTGGGTTTCTTGTGTACTTTTATTTTGATGTCTCCGTTGTCCGTGTGGTGTATGTTCAAGTCCAAGAAGGCGATGGATTGGTTTATTTCCTCTTCATGGGTGAACCTGATGCTGCCTGTGGTGTCTATGGAGTTGAGGTGTTCCGTAAGCTGTTGTGTATGTCCTGTTTTGATTTTTTCCAGAATGCCGTCCACATATCGTTTCCACAGTGTTGGTTTGTATGTTTCCGGAGCTGTTGAAAGAGCTTTCTGTTCCAGGGCCTCCATGAAGAAACCGCACAAAATGGCAGAGAGTGGGTCCCCCATGGCGAACCCTTCTGTTTGTCTGTGAATGGTGTTTCTGAATTGGAAATATGTGGATGTGGCAATGAACTGAAGTAGCTGGGTTATGTCATGTGCTGTAAGATGTGTTAGTCTGTCCTGTACTATCTGAATGGTGGCTTTGGATCTTTCTGTACTTTTATGATGGCGAGTTCTGTCGCGAGTTGCTTTGAGTTCTCGCAGTGTTGGTCCATGTGTCCCAGTAACGGTTTTATTATTTCTGATAGTGCTTTTGAGAGGTTGTACGTGGCAAATCCTATGCTGTCTACTATGGGGCGGAGAGGTCTATCTGGTTTGTGTATTTTTGCCGTGCCGTAAATCCTGGAGATGATGTTTGCTGTGGGTACCAGGTGGTTGTACGACTGTTTGTTTATTTTATTTTCGATTAATAGGGGTTTGAGTAGTTCTTTAAGTTTGTTTTTCTTTTCTTCTGTTGGGTCTTTCTTTAATATTTCATAGGTGTCGTCCTGTAATAACTGCTGCATCTGTTTTTCATATTGTTCCGTGTCCATAATAACTGTTGTTCTGCCTTTGTCTGCGGGGAGTATTGTGATGTCTTTGTTTTTTGATAGTGTTATCATGGCTCTTGCTTCCTCTTTAGTAATATTACTGAGTGGTGGTTTGGCTGTTTTTAGGATGCCTGCTATTTTGTTACGTAGTGCTGCTTTTTGTCCTGTGTTCTGTATTTTTTCACACGCTAATTCCGTTTCGAGAATGAATTCGTCGTATGGTATTTTCTTGGGGGTGACTGCGTAATTGAGACCTCTTGATGATATGCTGCGTTCTGCTTGTGTGAGGTTGTGGCGTGACATGTTATGTATCCATTTATCGTTTGTCTCTGATTTATCGTTTGTCTTTGTCTCTGACGAAGGCGGAAGTATACGCCGAAACATGTCAGGTATTTGAACACCTACAATACACTGTCTGTAAGTAAAGAATCTGTTTTAAATTAGATATCAAGTAGACAGGATGAACTTAATACAACAACTACCAGGAGAGTGAATCATCCTTTCAACAGATACTCTAATAAAAACGTTCTTAACATTTCATAATACATTTTTAAAAAATCATCGCCAAACCAAAATTAAAGAATGTCTCACCTTGATGTCCTTTAAAAGGAATGGTTCTTTACAGTATTTACAGTTTAGTGTCCTCTCAGGACATTCTCGCTCATCGTGACGCTCCTGTTCATTGGCTCTCATCAACTCTTTGCAGGAAGGGCACAAGATGATGGCAAAGTCACAGTGGCCTTCATGGCAAACCTACAGTGAATCGGTGACAACATTTTCAATGATTACGGGCATGACAAAAATTGCATTATTTGAAACATCAAAATTCCTGTTGGTGTTTTGATGTTATGGAATTTAAGGGGAAATGAATATGGAACTAAAATTATAACCCTAGGCACAGAGCACCTGTCTGACACTGTGTTGATATAAGGGATGTTCACATGGCAACTTTTACTCCGGTATAGCACAGGGGCTGCTCTCCATAGAGCATTCACACATACAAAGTTAAACCGGTGTAGCCCCTGAAAACCGCTTAAACCAGATCAAAATGAACCGTATTTTTAGCGTATTGAACGGCCGCAGAAACTGCCGTTTGAACGCAATCAGGGCTGCACCACTGTTAACACGGTTCTCTTTAGTAAGCAGCTTTATACGTGTGAACGTTCCACGAAATTTACACTGGTGTAAGAGATATCGCAATAAAATACATTGATGCAGCACCGATGTAAATGTGTGTTATTGCCGTGTGAACAAAAGGCTTTTTGGTGTTACATTGAATCAGGAACTAACTTTTAATTATCACAAAAGAGTAAGTAGTTTACTATTTTGCAGCATTAAGACTGGATATGTGCAACTCTTTGCAAATAGGTTGCACGAGTAAGCCTCTGAAGACTCACACGATAGTTCAAAACACTGCATGAGTTCTAAACAAAAGTTGGAGAACAGATTAACATATCTCCTGTTCTAGCTTCACTGCATTAACCCCGGATAAGAATTTTGGATTGGATTTAAGATAATTCTCTTTTTTTACAAAGTGCTAAGTGGCCAAGTATGAGGAAAAATATGTTTCAAAATTATTTACACAAACACAGCCGTGATTTTTGCAGATCCAATATATGATTTTCACATGCTTTCTGATGTTTTGAGTGCATTTACCATGACTTATCATTTGTCAATATTCAAACCTGATTGAGAAGTGTTGAGTGTGTGTTTATGGATCAGTCGGCATGAGATCTGTTTTTGAGACAAACATCTATTGCCATTTCATAATAATCACACAAAAGTCCCTCAAAAAATGCGACCATAAATTGTTTGCCTTGAGCCTGATGTTTGAATGGCAAAGTCTGTAATATTTTTCGCTGAAAACATTGTGCAAGTTTAAGGCAAAGATTGCTTCATTAAAACAATTATAATACAGTACTTTTCAAAATAATAATATTAACAATCATCATCACCGTAATAACACAACTGTGTGGACTGACCAATAGTATTGATCTGTGAAAAGATAAATGTATAAAATTGTGCAGTAATACACACCTCAAAATCTCTAATCGTCCCTGTCCACACACATCCTTCGTTGGGGCAAACGGCTGCCAAGGCTTCCACTTCTCTCCGGGCTGCATTATCTGGAAAAGCCTGGGAAGAAGTGCAGAGAATCATGTCCATGGGCAGACTGGTGTGTGTTTTTGTTTACTGTGTGAAAGGATATGTTACTCTTTGTTGGGTTTCTAAAGAAGGAGCCAAATATCAGCAGGCACAGTTGTTGGCTCTTTACAATTAAATAAAAGTACCGAAATGTACTCTCGATACATTACATTCTACATTCCATCACTTCAGTTATCGATAACCGTAGATGATGATGATAATAAATGGCATTTATAAGTGCCTTTTAAAACTCTCAAGGACACTCTACAGTGAAACAATATTTTTTTTCGGCGGGTGAGCAGCGGCAGATGAAGGTAACAATGTACTTACTCCTCCTTGTTTGAGAATAGAAGTGGGTTCCTCAAATAAGTCTTCTTTGATGCAAGCATTGCATTTCTCGGGGCCACAACTAGACAACAATACATTATTATTATCCAAATAAATGTTTTGTATTGCTGTTAAAACATCTGCAATGTGTCACAGCGACGACACAAGACATAGCATTGAACTTCATCTGCTTAATGACTGGTTGCATTAGATAAAAATCACGAGTAAACAGCCTTGGTTGCAAATTACAATAAATGACATTGATATACTGTCTATATTATGCAAAAAATAATTTCACGCCGGCAAATGTATTACACCTTGACAGACAGATCCCACAATAATCAGTGTTACAAGATCACAAATTATTGTTTGGGGCACCTCATCTGTGGAAATACAGTAGTTATTTCTATGTACTAGCTGGCTTGAAATCTGCTCTATATACCTCATAGAGTATGCGTTCACATTGCTGTCCTATTATTTACAAGCAATCTAAATTTTATACATTGTGACAGTATAATTTGGCTCATTTGTTGTTGATTTATGTGGTATTGTATCGACAATAAAGTATGAATCTTTCGATACAACTAGTGGACGAAAAAAAACGTGTTACGATATCGGTTATAAAACAAATGTAAATCAGCAAAAGCACACCATAACAAAAGTAATCCAAAGTCATCCTAATATTGCTGAGAAACGTTGGTTGGCTAATCGATAAACTAAAAAAATGAACAAATGAATACATTGGAAAATTAAGATATCATCCAAGGCCATTTAAAAGGGATCAAGTAATAATTAGTAAAATGTCGGTATTTGAAATGCCAATGTTATAATTAATCCTGTTGTTCGTTAGACGTGACAATGTACATAGGAGCGTCCAAATGATGCTGTTTAAGAAAGCATCGCGGCCAACTGTAAACGAACGGAGGACTGCAAGATCGTCAGCAACCATTACATTTTTTCCCACCTCACTATTTTGTTGAAACAGAACGAACAAAAGCGATGACCACATTGCGCCTGTAAGGGCCTTCGCAGGATTTTCAGGCAGGAATTACACAAATGCTTGTCCTCGAGGTTGTTGGCCAAAATTTTCTTTGGGAAGCCCGGTTTGTTTCCTTCCAGGGAAGATGGTGGAGACGGCTCCTGTGCAGCCATTATTCCCCTTGCACAATATCGAGAGACTCGCTCACTGGGGTGTGGTCAAGAAAGCAGAGTAGGAAACACAGTTAAAAGTGGATTCGTCGCTATGAACCAAAAACGACCCATTGTTGCTGGAGAACGGACTATAATTAAACAGCGGTCAAGCCAACCTCCACACGTAAAGTCAAGCTAGCCACCACAGCGAGTGTACACAACACAACAGTAATCTTCAAAATAAAAGCTTCGCAAATAATGAATGCTGGTTTCGATTGAAATTATGTCATAAATTAACTGCGTTAAAATCAGCCTGGTATAATGTAAACGCTCTAAAAATTGCAAAATAAAACAGTCTGAAGTTGAGATAGAAATACGTAGAAGTTAATCGTAAAATTGGAAAAATGACTACATTTACACCGGATGACAAAAAAATGTAAATTCAATTTTCAAAAAAACAATTGAAAAATATATATTTTTTTCATCCCGAGCCAACACCAGTTTTAGGTAATGATGTCATGAGTCCAACCGATGTACATTTTTCTATATATATATATATATATATATATATATATATATATATATATATATATATATATATATATGTGTGTGTGTGTGTGACGGGTGTCACAACAGTGACTGTCTTCATCTCCACGATGCTGCCGTATTAATGAAGACGAGACGCGTGGATGTGTCTTTTTATTTCTTTTATTTCTGCAACACAGTATGGCAGAAGGGATGGGTGAAGTCGCATGGGTTTCGTCTTGTGATTAACCTGAATCTCCTCGAGATTGTTCTCAAATGCAAAACATTGTAGATAACAAAACAGAATTAACAACGTGTGAACGTACAGTGGTTATTTACAGAAAATGAGAATACAACACAAGTTCAGTGTTATTTACAAGATGCCCCTGAACGCATCATGGGCGGAGACTCGGCAGAACACGCGGTGCGCTTGTAATGGCTGGCGCACAGTTCAACCCGCCATGGACACTCACGGGCAAATGAAACACGACACAAGAAACTAAATATTGTTCAATAAAAACGAAATGAAACAATTATTACCTGCAACGCAGTATGGCAGAAGGGATGGGTGAAGTCGCATGGGTTTCGTCTTGTGATTAACTGCGCAATAAAAAAAGCACATGTGCTCCAAAGTTCCACTCGACAAAACGTGAAGTAAATAATGACACAAAAAGTAATCTGGACTCGAAATGAATAAGGGAACTAATTAGATAACACTAGACAGTACAAAAGGGGAAACAAAATAAGATATTGTCATGAAAATGCGCGTTAATCAAGACCAACAGAAAATTGCGACTCACCCTGAATCTCCTCAAGATTGTTCTGGAAACTATGGGCGGGACATAGTGCCACACTGTGCGCCGTTGCGTCACTTCCTTCATAATTTAATAATCTAAGCGCACAACTCCGTTACATACACCCCCCTTAAATTATGCAGAAGTGAGGCAACATACACACGGAAGACAACAGAAAGACCAACAGGCAAAATAGACCAGGTTATCGGGCAAGGATGTACAAGAATGCTGTCTAATTATGTCAGTCATCTGACCAACTACGTCAGGTGACTGGAGTAAGGGATTTGTCGCCGGTGTGTCAGGGTCTGTGCGCTCGTCGGAGATGCACTGCACTGGGTCTGGGAAGGAACTCTGTCCCCACTAACATAAGTGGCCTCAGCTCGCACCTGCCCATTCCCCTCTGTACAAACTACATCACCCTGCATAGCACTACATAACAGTGACAGACTGGAGAAAGGGACTGTTGCTGGTGTATCAGTTGTCTGTGCACTTGTCGTAGATGCACTGCACTGGGTCTGGGAAGGAACTCTGTCCCCACTAACATAAGTGGCCTCAGCTTGAACCTGCCCATTCCCCTCTGTACAACATACACCACTCTCGATTACACTACACAACTGTTACACGGTTGGGAAGCCTCTACCTCTACCAACACACTCATTCAAAGGTGTGCTACTTGTTACTTGTAAGGAGCTCATTCTTAGACTTAACACACAAAACACGTACATGAAAAAAAAACACACTAATTGCAAAACAGCAGGTCAGACAATTAACACTCTACATGTATTTCCAAAACGAGGGTCGACACACCGTCCACCGAGTGATGGGACTGCACAGCGTCTTCATTGTGCAGCATCGCGGTCCCGGTCCGAAGTGGAGAGTCACTTGTGGTCCGGGTCACGGCACCAATGTGACGGGTGTCACAACAGTGACTGTCTTCATCTCCACGATGCTGCCGTATTAATGAAGACGAGACGCGTGGATGTGTCTTTTTATTTCTTTTATTTCTGCAACACAGTATGGCAGAAGGGATGGGTGAAGTCGCATGGGTTTCGTCTTGTGATTAACCTGAATCTCCTCGAGATTGTTGTCAAATGCAAAACATTGTAGATAACAAAACAGAATTAACAACGTGTGATCGTATAGTGGTTATTTACAGAAAAAGAGAATACAACACAAGTTCACTGTTATTTACAAGATGTCCCTGAACGCATCATGGGCGGAGACTCGGCAGAACACGCGGTGCGCTTATAATGGCTGGCACACAGTTCAACCCGCCACGGACACTCACGTCACTCACATGTGCTCCAAAGTTCCACTCGACAAAACGTGAAGTAAATAATGACACAAAAAGTAATCTGGACTCAAAATGAATAAGGGAACTAATTAGATAACACTATACAGTATAAAAGGGGAAACAAAATAAGATATTTTCATGAAAATGCACGTTAATCGAGACCAACAGAAAATTGCGACTCACCATTAATCTCCTCCAGATTGTTCTGGAACTATGGGCGGGACATGGTGCCACACTGTGCGCCGTTGCGTCACTTCCTTCATAATTTATACTTGTATATATATATATATATATATATATATATATATATATATATATATATATATATATATATATATATATATATATCGATAGTCCCGGTTATATCGATACTATTTCTATGCACGCACGGAGAAAATTACATGCAAACAGGGTCGGATATATCGATAGTCCCGATTATATCGATATTTTTTCGGACTCCCTTGAATATCGATATAACGAGACTTTACTGTATATATATATATGTAACGGAGTTGTGCACTTAGATTATTAAATTATGAAGGAAGTGACGCAACGGCGCACAGTGTGGCACCATGTCCCGCCCATAGTTCCAGAACAATCTGGAGGAGATTAATGGTGAGTCGCAATTTTCTGTTGGTCTCGATTAACGTGCATTTTCATGAAAATATCTTATTTTGTTTCCCCTTTTATACTGTATAGTGTTATCTAATTAGTTCCCTTATTCATTTCGAGTCCAGATTACTTTTTGTGTCATTATTTACTTCACGTTTTGTCGAGTGGAACTTTGAAGCACATGTGCTTCATAGTGTTTTTCTATTGCGCAGTTAATAACAAGACGAAACCCATGCAACTTCACCCATCCCTTCTGCCATACTGTGTTGCAGGTAATAATTGCTTCATTTCGTTTTTATTGTACAATATTTAGTTTCTTGTGTCGTGTTTCATTTGCCCGTGAGTGTTCGTGGCGGGTTGAACTGTGCGCCCTTGCAAGCGCACCGCGTGTTCTGCCGAGTCTCCGCGTATGATGCGTTCAGGGACATCATGTAAATAACATAGAACTTGTGTTGTATTCTCTTTTTCTATAAATAACCACTATACGATCACACGTTGTTCATTTTGTTTTGTTATCTACAATGTTTTGCATATTGAGAACAATCTGGAGGAGATTAATGTTAATCACAAGACGAAACCCATGCGACTTCACCCATCCCTTCTGCCATACTGTGTTGCAGAAATAAAAAGACACATCCATGCGTCTGGTCTCCTTAATACGGCAGCATCGTGGAGATGAAGACAGTCACTGTTGTGACACCCGTCACACATATATCCATCCACCCATCCATCCATCTTCTGCCGCTTATCCGGGGTCGGGTCGCGGGGGCAGCAGCTTCAGTAGGTAAGCCCAGACTTCCCTCTCCCCAGCCACTTCTTCTAGCTCGTCCTGGCGGATCCCGAGGCGTTCCCATGCCAGCTGGGAGACATATTCTCTCCAGTGTGTTCTGGGTCGTCCCCGGGGTCTCCTGCCAGTGGGGCATGCCCGGAACACCTCACGAGGGAGCCGTCCCGGGGGCATCCTAATCAGATGCCCGAGCCACCTCATCTGGCTCCTCTCAATGTGGAGGAGAAGCGGCTCGACTTTGAGCCCCTCCCGGATGACCGAGCTTCTCACCTTATCTCTAAGGGAGAGCCCGGACACCCAACGGAGAAAGCTCATTTCGGCCGCTTGCATCCGGGATCTCGTTCTTTCGGACACAACCCATAGCTCGTGACCATAGATGAGGGTTGGGACGTAGATCGACCGGTAGATTGAGAGCTTTGCTTTTTGGCTCAGCTCCTTCTTCACCACGACAGATCGGTACAAAGTCGCCGTTTAGGATGAACATGAAAGTGAATTGTTTCAGATGATATGACAACGAGCATTTCTAAAACTGTTTTGGTTTGTGTTTGAAAGGAATTGACGGTTTCACCATTTGTTTTAGATATGGGGAAAAAAATAATAATTCCAATTTTGTTTTAATTTGGGAAAGTAAATTAAGTCTGCACTATATGACAAAAGGTTGTATTCGATTACTTAACAATTGTGTCAAATTATACATTGTCGAGACAATGTTATGAGCGTTACTTGCATTGGAGCCCTTGTGCATTTTGAACAGTCTCCCATTGTACGGACTGTACAAATTGTCACTGTGGTCAATCCAAAGGCGTGTCCGACAATTTCTCTCAGCACTGAAGACTGATTTCAACATCCATCAATCGATCCATCCATCCATCCATCCAATGATCCAAATATCCACTCCTCCATCCACCCATCCATCCATGCATCCAATGATCCACCTACTCATCCATCCATCAATTTTCTGAGCCACTTAGCTCATAAGGGTTGCGCTTGAGCCAGCTGTCTTCGGTCAGTAGGAGAGGGATACCCTGAACAGGTTGCCAGCCAATTGCAAGGAACACATAGACAACCATCCATGCTCACACTAACACCGACAGAAAATTGAGAGTATTGCATAAACCTGCCATTCATGTTTTTGGAATGTGGGAAGAAACCGGAGTCAGCGCAGAAAATCAATGTAGGTATGGGAAGAGCTTGCCACCACACAGAAAGGCTGGAGCTGGAATGGAACCCAACACTTCTACACTGTGAGGTTGACATGCTAACCAATTGCTGCTGATTTTGACATAATGCATTCAATATAAAAAACTACTGTCATACATTTGACCCTTATACAGTAATTTATAGCCTGAATAAAGACAGTTATTTAATCCATCCTCTTGCTAAATTTGCATCTCTTGATCATCGAACCCCTCCCAAAATAACAAAAAACAAACAAAAAAAACCTCATACGTTGCTATAGTAATCAGGAAAATCTGAAATATTTCAGAACCAGAATACCTCTTGACGGCAAGCAGAATATTTCACTTCTTCAAATATTCAGCATGAAAATGAGGACACGCCAATTGTTACTTGCAAGCAAATATTTCTATTACTATAGAGTCCTTCGTGTCCTCAGTTTCCAAACACTTATTGAGCGTTGTTTAAGGGAGATGGGATGTAACACACTGCTAAACATCCTCCTGTCAAAGCTTTTAACAGGTCGCATTAATCAAGTTCAAATTGAGTGAGGAGGCTGCATTCCGCTTGGCTAGTCGATACGTGTCAGCTGTCTCAGGAGTCCCACAGGCTATATAAGCCTGGTAGGACTACTTCTTCAGCTTTACGGCATCCCTTACTACTGGTGTCCACCAGCGAGTACGGGGATTGCCGCCACGACAGGCACCAACCACCTTACGGCCGCAACTCTGATTTGCCGCCTCAGCAAGGGAGGTACGGAACATGGTCCATTCGTACTCAATGTCCCCCACCTCCCCCGGGACATGTGTATAGTTCTGCCGGAGGTGGGAGTTGAAACTCCTTCTGACAGGGAATTCTGCCAGACGTTCCCAACAAACCCTCACAACACGTTTGGGTATATATACAGTAAAGTCTTGTTATATCGATATCGGATATATCGATAGTCCCGGTTATATCGATACTATGTCTATGCACGCACGGAGAAAATTACATGCAAACAGGGTCGGATATATCGATAGTCCCGGTTATATCGATATTTTTTCGGACTCCCTTGAATATCGATATAACGAGACTTTACTGTATATATATCCACACACACACGCTCATCCTTTCGCAGGAGGAAAACTGCAAACCAAAAGGACCGTACAGTTGTTTCTTCATAAAACTTTGTTTGAGCTGCAGTTCTATTGAAAGCACATTAGAAATCAGGATGTATTGTATTGTAAAACTATATCATTTTCAACAAGATCAGTTGGACGATACAAGTTTGAAAGACCAATCATAAGGTAAATGTTCCCAGTTGTCGGCTCGATGTGATACATATTTCCCCTTAATTTTATGGGACAACGAATGTCTTCTCCCCAGGTGGCAATGAATGAATTCCATTCTACAAAATCTAGTATGGCTCTTGTAAAACCATGTCTTGTGATCCAGATAGATTTAATTGCATAATGTGGTTTCTTAATGGCCGCATCCCATTAAATTATCTACCAAAAGATCCGTATCGGACTTTGCACCTCTACACCAAGGAGAAGACATTTGTGTCACTTTGAAAGGACATTTTCTTGGGAGGTAAATATGAGCTTTTGGTGAGAGTATTTTTTCATTCCTGTCACCAATCATATTTGCACTGTAATTATTATGTAAGATTTATTGATGGAAATGACAAACATTCTCTGTTGGCTACTGAATTAATCTAAAATGGCAATGGATGATTGGAGATTTTTTAACCTAGAAATGGAGGTTGCATGTACTATGCAACCTACATTTCTGCAGAGAGCATTCTCGTGTAAAAGAAGACAACGTAATTGTCACTCCTCAATTTGGTCAGCAGGGGGTGTCTTGTCTTAAAAATTGGCTGGGTTACAATGAAATTAAACAAATTTATCCTCATTCACAATTTCTTAAGATACATGCATTTACCTGACAGAAAGGCAAGTCAAGATTTTACCATGCTAAAAAAAGCCTGTGAATAGGAATAACATGGAAACTCCACTCCCCCCCCCCCACATTCCAAAAACATTCATTGTAGTATGATTGAACACTCAAAATTGTCACTAGGGGTGAGTGTGAGCGCGGATGGTTGTTCGATTGTTTCGTTTGTGTCATTCGTGTGTGTGTGTGCGCCTGCGATTGTCTGGCGACCTGTTTAAGGTGTCCTCCATCTGCTGGGCGAAAACGGCAACTCCTAGCAACACTTCAAGAACCCTTATCTTTGTGATGCACAGGAAGCAATATTCTGGAGAAACAATCAAGAATAATATTTGGCTGTATTAGAACAGCTTTTGTTTCAAATGCAAGCTGTTTGGCAGAAAGAAGTGGGAATCCTTTTTGGTAAATAGGTCAAACGAGTCTTTTCCATCACGGTACTCCATTGTGTCCCAAAGGCCCCTCTCAAAAGCTTATCTCTCAGTGGCGGTAAAATAGTTAAGTCATGAAGATATCAGGCTGCAAAATCAACTGAGTCAATGCTGTGGATAGAGGCTTGCATGTAAGCCTTTCATTGCCTCGCTGGCAACAAAACAAGGTCTTATAATCCTTTCACCCAGATGCGCCAATCTTTTCACCCAGGTGTTCCAGGCTGCTTGACATTCAGCCTCTCTGTTTACCCTTCACACGGTTAAAAAAAAAGGTTCCCTGAATGCAGTGTGTGTGTGTGTGTGTGTGTGTGTGTGTGTGTGTGTGTGTGTGTGTGTGTGTGTGTGTGTGTGTGCGTGTGTGTGTGTGTGTGTGTGTGTGTGTGTGTGTGTGTGTGTGTGTGTGTGTGTGTGTGTGTGTGTGTGTGTGTGTGTGTGCGTCTCACTGAAAAGCATTTGAAAAATATTTTGCTATTATGGCTCTCTCAAAAAGGTTCCTGACCCATGCTCTGTGCCATATGATGCCAATGGTGCCTGACCTCAACTCCCAAAACCATGAAACTAATAAGTTGAGGCAAAACTGCCGTTTAGGATGAACATGAAAGTGAATTGTTTCAGATGATATGACAACGAGCATTTCTAAAACTGTTTTGGTTTGTGTTTGAAAGGAATTGACGGTTTCACCATTTGTTTTAGATATGGGGAAAAAAATAATAATTCCAATTTTGTTTTAATTTGGGAAAGTAAATTAAGTCTGCACTATATGACAAAAGGTTGTATTCGATTACTTAACAATTGTGTCAAATTATACATTGTCGAGACAATGTTATGAGCGTTACTTGCATTGGAGCCCTTGTGCATTTTGAACAGTCTCCCATTGTACGGACTGTACAAATTGTCACTGTGGTCAATCCAAAGGCGTGTCCGACAATTTCTCTCAGCACTGAAGACTGATTTCAACATCCATCAATCGATCCATCCATCCATCCAATGATCCAAATATCCACTCCTCCATCCACCCATCCATCCATGCATCCAATGATCCACCTACTCATCCATCCATCAATTTTCTGAGCCACTTACCTCATAAGGGTTGCGCTTGAGCCAGCTGTCTTCGGTCAGTAGGAGAGGGATACCCTGAACAGGTTGCCAGCCAATTGCAAGGAACACATAGACAACCATCCATGCTCACACTCACACCGACAGAAAATTGAGAGTATTGCATAAACCTGCCATTCATGTTTTTGGAATGTGGGAAGAAACCGGAGTCAGCGCAGAAAATCAATGTAGGTATGGGAAGAGCTTGCCACCACACAGAAAGGCTAGAGCTGGAATGGAACCCAACACTTCTACACTGTGAGGTTGACATGCTAACCAATTGCTGCTGATTTTGACATAATGCATTCAATATAAAAAACTACTGTCATACATTTGACCCTTATACAGTAATTTATAGCCTGAATAAAGACAGTTATTTAATCCATCCTCTTGCTAAATTTGCATCTCTTGATCATCGAACCCCTCCCAAAATAACAAAAAACAAACAAAAAAAACCTCATACGTTGCTATAGTAATCAGGAAAATCTGAAATATTTCAGAACCAGAATACCTCTTGACGGCAAGCAGAATATTTCACTTCTTCAAATATTCAGCATGAAAATGAGGACACGCCAATTGTTACTTGCAAGCAAATATTTCTATTACTATAGAGTCCTTCGTGTCCTCAGTTTCCAAACACTTATTGAGCGTTGTTTAAGGGAGATGGGATGTAACACACTGCTAAACATCCTCCTGTCAAAGCTTTTAACAGGTCGCATTAATCAAGTTCAAATTGAGTGAGGAGGTTTATCAGCTTGAAGATCAAATATCTTGTCTTTGTGGTGTAGGCAATAACATTTGAGATGAGAATGATTTGCAAATCATTGCACTGCATTGCATTTATTTACACATGACACAACGTCTCACCAGAATCGGAATTGTAGTGTATACAAATGTCGTGGACGCATAGGAAAATTTTAAACAAATTCAGTTTCGAGTTCATGTGTTCATTTATCTTTTGTGCCAGTGTGGGTTTCCTCCGAGTACTCATATTGAATGACAGGTTTTTGGAAAACTCTTAATTGTCCCTAGGTGTGAGTGGGAGCATGTATGGATGTATGTTTCTGTGTGCCTTCCGATTGGTTGGCAACCAGCTCAGGGTGCACCTCACCAAGAGCCCAAAATCAGCTGGGATAGGCTCCAGAGCATCCGTGAACCTTGTGATGATAAGCACTTCAGATAATGAATGGGCGTATGAATGTGTGGAGATTTATCTCTTGTAATCGTGGAATGCTGATCCAGTCTGCTCGGTAGCTACTATTTACAACTCCCATTCAAAAAAATGACTTCCTTGAGAAACACTTTTTTGTGTCGGGTATTGAAAAACAAAGAAAAGACAATGTTAAACTGATGAAAGCAAAATTCTGAAACAAGCAAACAATTCTGTATTAAACCTTGGAGGAAATTATGGTTTGTTTGTACAGTTACAATGAGACCTCAACTTACGAACTTAATTGGTTCCCAGACAGAGTGTGTAAGGCGAAAAGTGTGGATCTCAAAAAAAAAAAATTCCCTTAGGGAACCATTAAAATGGGAATAATCCGTTCCCGGGTTTCCATAAAATATACTTTTCAACTAAATAAGCCTTAAAACTACACACATCATACCTTATTCTATGTATAATAAATGTGCTATTGTATTGTAATGAACGAAATACACTGCATTGTATTATAAAGTCACTTTACTTACATTTGAGATGGTCATTTATGGCTTGATGGAATGGCGTTGGAGGTCGAAGGTCAAAGGGAATTGCTGTTTGGAAAGAGAGACGCATTACATGACAACTGTAATTAAAGAAATAAACTGTGCTGTAAAATAAAGTTTTATTTACCTTTTTGATGGTCGTTGATGGCTTATGGAAGGAGAGTCACCTTCCATAAGGACTGTTGGTAAATTAACCGCTGGTGCTGTTTGGTCGTGTGCTTCCGCCGAATATCACTCCACCAGCCGTGGTGGGTGTGTATTATGAAAATAGTGCTTATTATAAGGTGTAATTTTCATAAATTTGACGTTTGTAAGACAAAAAGTTTGTAAGTTGAGGTCTCACTGTACTTTCATTTTGTTTTGTTTCTGTTAATGCAAGTTCCTGATGTTTGGCTGTTGAGTACAAAGTTATAGTTAATGTTGTTAATTTTGATTTGATTGTATTGCTTTTGATTTAGTTTTTTTCCAGTGTAGCCTAGAAAGTGCTTTTGGTAATACATCTTGTTCAGTACTCCCTGGTCTTCCGCCTTCCTGCTTTTTTGGGGTCCGCAATCATCTCAAAATATGACAGAACAGCCCAACCAAAAATTTACCCTGCAGGACCAGAGGCCATGGCCATCCTATTTCAGCGGCGCACGGCCTGCACCTACTGCTCGTCTTTGTTCTGGCGGTGTCAGTCCTATGGCCCCAATCCATCCCTGTTCTGGCAGCACACCCCCTGCAGCCACTACTTTAGTTTGGGATGTCTGGGATCTATCCATTGTGGGAAGAGAATTATCATGATTCTGTTTAGTTGTTTATTTTCATAGTTTTGTTTACTCATGTACTTTTATAATAATGAAAATAATAATAATCATCATCAACATCATAATAATACATTTAATTTACAAGCGCCTTTCAAAGCGCCCAAGGACACTTTAAAATTAGAAAAACAATAAACTTTTGTCTCCCATGTTTGGTTTTATATCCACCTATTCTTGTCACCCAGATCTCTTGTGTCCAAATAATCTGCTTTCTCAACCCTTTGTGTCTCGGCCATCCTTATTATTTTCTCTGTTTACCTGTACTTGTTCTTGGCTTCAGTCCGTTTTTATGGCTTAGTTTGTTTCTCGTCGTGGTCTGTTTTAGTTCCTGCAAGTGTTTATGTTCAGAACTCCCTGGTTCTCCTGTCTTGTTTTTATTTTATGTATTTATTTAATTCTTATTTTTTTATTTTAGGGCGTCATTACCATCACACAATATGCCAGCAGAAGCCAAATGCATTAAGTTACACCATCCCACAATACCACTGTCCCGTTTGTAAACCAGTACAGTATACTGTATTCATTTCTCATTAAATTCATCATGATTTGCAATACTTGATTGTGTGCGTGTGTGTGTGTGTGTGGTGTGTGTGTGTGTGTGTGTGTGTGTGAGAGAGAGAGAGAGAGAGAGAGAGAGAGAGAGAGAGAGAGAGAGAGAGAGAGAGAGAGTTTGTGTGCGTGTGTGTGTGCATTGCGTGAGCATTCGACTGCACACACACACACACACACACACACACACACACACACACACACACACACCACACACACACACACACACACACACACACACACAACACACTTTTGACAGTACTGGGTACACCACAGGTTTTGCCAGGTTGAGTGGACACTGCTGCCTTGTAGCTTTAAGAAGGAGGTGGGGAGCGTTCCAATGACGCACGACGAAGCCTAAGATGATGCTTCAAAACTCCAGGCCACAGTCAGCTTGTGTGCATGGTGTCCACTGGATAAGTAATCGGCAAGTCAACAGTGGAAAGAAGATCATTTGAAAACAAGTTGAGGAGTTCTCGATGAACATTTAAATTCAAAATAAAACACGCGTTTTGGACGATTATTTTTAAAGAGTAAATTATTACTGAACGACTGTATTTCGTCACGGTGGTTCTTTCGGTGTGCGTCTGCAAGTGCACTGACAACTGGAGCCTCGAGGGAAAAGCGGTTGAGCCAGCAATTTTGTTTCACAGACTTGCGACTTGAAGGCGCACGTCTCAGCATGTCACTTTTTAGCACGCTGTGGGTGTACTTTTTTATCTTCTGTAATCAAGCTGTGACCAATACCATGAGCGCTGAAATTGACGTGGTGGTATATTTGCCCAAAAATGACACTTATCTTTTTTCATACGCGAGGGTCGCCCCGGCTATTCGTTACGCGCAGTTGAAGCTGAAGACCGCCGGAGCCCCCTACTACGACTTCCATTTCAACATCCACTTTGAGAATTCCAATTGCGTCAATGATGCGCTCTTCCATTTGGTGGACAGGTCGTGCGTGAGGAAGCCCGATCTGATTTTGGGTCCAGTGTGCGAGTACGAAGCGGCCGCGGTAGTGCGTTTGGCGTCGCACTGGAATATTCCGGTGATCTCAGCAGGTGCCCTGGCCGCAGGTTTTAGCAACAAAAACACCGAATTCTCTCACCTCACGCGCATCGCACCATCCTATGTAAAGATGGCAGAGACCTTCAGCGCAATGTTCAAGCACTTTGCATGGAAGACCGCCGTACTGATCTATGAAGACGACAAGGAGGAGCGGAACTGTTACTTCACCGTGGAGGGGATATATCATCTGATGACCGACCTAAGTATTAAAACATATCAATTTTCCCACGATGACCCGCTGGACACTGACGACATCATCCACAGCATATATGACACTCAAGGTAATGTACCAGTTCGTTCTTAAAAAAAAGAAAAAGAAAATACACATATAGACCTCGGGAATTGTGACACGATCTAGCTCATTTTTTATTAATGTTTCTAGAGTAAATTGTGTACATTTTAATTCGAGGACTATATTTGTTCCGGTCTATGCCGCATGAGATTTACACGTGGAAAGAAGTGAAATATTCAGAGTAAATTTGACTCAAAGTAAAGTGGATTAGTTGTACTCCAATAAAATCCACATTGATTTGTTGAGAACGGAAGTTATACCCCCTCACACACATTTTGCGTTGATGAGAGTCATGTGTACTACTTTGATCCATACTGTGTACTACTTTGATCCATACTGATATATATATATATATATATATATATATATATATATATATATATCAAAATCAGCTGGGATAGGCTCCAGAGCATCCGTGAACCTTGTGATGATAAGCACTTCAGATAATGAATGGGCGTATGAATGTGTGGAGATTTATCTCTTGTAATCGTGGAATGCTGATCCAGTCTGCTCGGTAGCTACTATTTACAACTCCCATTCAAAAAAATGACTTCCTTGAGAAACACTTTTTTGTGTCGGGTATTGAAAAACAAAGAAAAGACAATGTTAAACTGATGAAAGCAAAATTCTGAAACAAGCAAACAATTCTGTATTAAACCTTGGAGGAAATTATGGTTTGTTTGTACAGTTACAATGAGACCTCAACTTACGAACTTAATTGGTTCCCAGACAGAGTGTGTAAGGCGAAAAGTGTGTATCTCAAAAAAAAAAAAATTCCCTTAGGGAACCATTAAAATGGGAATAATCCGTTCCCGGGTTTCCATAAAATATACTTTTCAACTAAATAAGCCTTAAAACTACACACATCATACCTTATTCTATGTATAATAAATGTGCTATTGTATTGTAATGAAAGAAATACACTGCATTATATTATAAAGTCACTTTACTTACATTTGAGATGGTCATTTATGGCTTGATGGAATGGCGTTGGAGGTCGAAGGTCAAAGGGAATTGCTGTTTGGAAAGAGAGACGCATTACATGACAACTGTAATTAAAGAAATAAACTGTGCTGTAAAATAAAGTTTTATTTACCTTTTTGATGGTCGTTGATGGTTTATGGAAGGAGAGTCACCTTCCATAAGGACTGTTGGTAAATTAACCGCTGGTGCTGTTTGGTCGTGTGCTTCCGCCGAATATCACTCCACCAGCCGTGGTGGGTGTGTATTATGAAAATAGTGCTTATTATAAGGTGTAATTTTCATAAATTTGACGTTTGTAAGACAAAAAGTTTGTAAGTTGAGGTCTCACTGTACTTTCATTTTGTTTTGTTTCTGTTAATGCAAGTTCCTGATGTTTGGCTGTTGAGTACAAAGTTATAGTTAATGTTGTTAATTTTGATTTGATTGTATTGCTTTTGATTTAGTTTTTTTCCAGTGTAGCCTAGAAAGTGCTTTTGGTAATACATCTTGTTCAGTACTCCCTGGTCTTCCGCCTTCCTGCTTTTTTGGGGTCCGCAATCATCTCAAAATATGACAGAACAGCCCAACCAAAAATTTACCCTGCAGGACCAGAGGCCATGGCCATCCTATTTCAGCGGCGCACGGCCTGCACCTACTGCTCGTCTTTGTTCTGGCGGTGTCAGTCCTATGGCCCCAATCCATCCCTGTTCTGGCAGCACACCCCCTGCAGCCACTACTTTAGTTTGGGATGTCTGGGATCTATCCATTGTGGGAAGAGAATTATCATGATTCTGTTTAGTTGTTTATTTTCATAGTTTTGTTTACTCATGTACTTTTATAATAATGAAAATAATAATAATCATCATCAACATCATAATAATACATTTAATTTACAAGCGCCTTTCAAAGCGCCCAAGGACACTTTAAAATTAGAAAAACAATAAACTTTTGTCTCCCATGTTTGGTTTTATATCCACCTATTCTTGTCACCCAGATCTCTTGTGTCCAAATAATCTGCTTTCTCAACCCTTTGTGTCTCGGCCATCCTTATTATTTTCTCTGTTTACCTGTACTTGTTCTTGGCTTCAGTCCGTTTTTATGGCTTAGTTTGTTTCTCGTCGTGGTCTGTTTTAGTTCCTGCAAGTGTTTATGTTCAGAACTCCCTGGTTCTCCTGTCTTGTTTTTATTTTATGTATTTATTTAATTCTTATTTTTTTATTTTAGGGCGTCATTACCATCACACAATATGCCAGCAGAAGCCAAATGCATTAAGTTACACCATCCCACAATACCACTGTCCCGTTTGTAAACCAGTACAGTATACTGTATTCATTTCTCATTAAATTCATCATGATTTGCAATACTTGATTGTGTGCGTGTGTGTGTGTGTGTGTGTGTGTGTGTGTGTGTGTGTGTGTGTGTGAGAGAGAGAGAGAGAGAGAGAGAGAGAGAGAGAGAGAGAGAGAGAGAGAGAGAGAGAGTTTGTGTGCGTGTGTGTGTGTGCATTGCGTGAGCATTCGACTGCACACACACACACACACACACACACACACACACACACACACACACACACACACACACACACACACACACACACACACACACACACACACACACACTTTTGACAGTACTGGGTACACCACAGGTTTTGCCAGGTTGAGTGGACACTGCTGCCTTGTAGCTTTAAGAAGGAGGTGGGGAGCGTTCCAATGACGCACGACGAAGCCTAAGATGATGCTTCAAAACTCCAGGCCACAGTCAGCTTGTGTGCATGGTGTCCACTGGATAAGTAATCGGCAAGTCAACAGTGGAAAGAAGATCATTTGAAAACAAGTTGAGGAGTTCTCGATGAACATTTAAATTCAAAATAAAACACGCGTTTTGGACGATTATTTTTAAAGAGTAAATTATTACTGAACGACTGTATTTCGTCACGGTGGTTCTTTCGGTGTGCGTCTGCAAGTGCACTGACAACTGGAGCCTCGAGGGAAAAGCGGTTGAGCCAGCAATTTTGTTTCACAGACTTGCGACTTGAAGGCGCACGTCTCAGCATGTCACTTTTTAGCACGCTGTGGGTGTACTTTTTTATCTTCTGTAATCAAGCTGTGACCAATACCATGAGCGCTGAAATTGACGTGGTGGTATATTTGCCCAAAAATGACACTTATCTTTTTTCATACGCGAGGGTCGCCCCGGCTATTCGTTACGCGCAGTTGAAGCTGAAGACCGCCGGAGCCCCCTACTACGACTTCCATTTCAACATCCACTTTGAGAATTCCAATTGCGTCAATGATGCGCTCTTCCATTTGGTGGACAGGTCGTGCGTGAGGAAGCCCGATCTGATTTTGGGTCCAGTGTGCGAGTACGAAGCGGCCGCGGTAGTGCGTTTGGCGTCGCACTGGAATATTCCGGTGATCTCAGCAGGTGCCCTGGCCGCAGGTTTTAGCAACAAAAACACCGAATTCTCTCACCTCACGCGCATCGCACCATCCTATGTAAAGATGGCAGAGACCTTCAGCGCAATGTTCAAGCACTTTGCATGGAAGACCGCCGTACTGATCTATGAAGACGACAAGGAGGAGCGGAACTGTTACTTCACCGTGGAGGGGATATATCATCTGATGACCGACCTAAGTATTAAAACATATCAATTTTCCCACGATGACCCGCTGGACACTGACGACATCATCCACAGCATATATGACACTCAAGGTAATGTACCAGTTCGTTCTTAAAAAAAAGAAAAAGAAAATACACATATAGACCTCGGGAATTGTGACACGATCTAGCTCATTTTTTATTAATGTTTCTAGAGTAAATTGGTACATTTTAATTCGAGGACTATATTTGTTCCGGTCTATGCCGCATGAGATTTACACGTGGAAAGAAGTGAAATATTCAGAGTAAATTTGACTCAAAGTAAAGTGGATTAGTTGTACTCCAATAAAATCCACATTGATTTGTTGAGAACGGAAGTTATACCCCCTCACACACATTTTGCGTTGATGAGAGTCATGTGTACTACTTTGATCCATACTGTGTACTACTTTGATCCATACTGATATATATATATATATATATATATATATATATATATATATATATATATATATATATATATATATATATATATATATATATATATATATATATATATATATATATATATATATATATAAAATAAAAAATTAAAAAAACGTTATTATCATGTGACCTTTACTTATAAATGAAGTCCAGGTCTTTCTGTCTCAATGGAGATCACTGCCAGTGAAGAAAGTCGTCCTTGATCAGTCATGTTCCGACTGTATGTTTTCAGTCTTTTATGCTGAGAATTACCGCTCCACTGATGCTGTAGTAGCTAGAACAGAGAGCACGAGCTGGAGCAACTTTGTCGCATTAGGAATAGTTTCAATGAGATCCTTCTTGGCCAAAAAGCTGAGAAACTGTCCAGGAGATTTATATTCTTACCTCACCGTTTGTGAGCTATACAGTCCGGTGTTGGTCTTCCTTTAATTATTATCTCCTGCTTCGATTGACAGTCCAGTTTAGAAAATTATTTCAATTTAGATATGTACTCCACCATTCTGAAAATAAGGCCAAGCAACACGAAAAAATGACTGGATGGTTGCACTTAACTTGCTAACTGTTTACTGTAGCTTGCTCTCACTAATTCTATTATTGTGCAGCCGAGGAGGAGCAAGACAAATCTGTAATCACCAGTGCCCCCTGTCATGAGGCAGGAAAACTGTGTGTCCTCACGTATGCGCACAGTTTTGATTGAAGTAAAATAAACCCTGTAGTACAGTGTTTATAATGTACAGTGACTGTACATTATATACACCAGCTAAACTGTAGAAATTTAGTTCATATACTTTTGAACACTTTAATAGCAACGTACAGAGGGACAGCAATGGGGTCTCACTGCAGAGCAAGCCAGCACAGTCAGCATAGTGATTGCGCAATCCATGGTGAGGCTCAGCCGGCTGGTGCCTCACCGCTCGTCTCTACTTAGTATTTGAACGGTAAATGTGAAAATTCAGCGATTTTGAAAAAAAAAATCCAAAAATGGTGAAGTTAAATCGAAAAGAATGTTAAAGTACAAATCACTGAATAAATATAACCGTTTAATTTAAGTTACTTGATATTTCCATGATGACAGGTGTCTGCCTCCCCTGACTGCACGTCACACACATTTAATCACAGTTGGTTTCTTCCACAGGCATGAAAACATTCCCAATTATCAGCATTTTTTTAGGGGAGTGGATGGTTATGGGCAAGACATGAAGGTATACCAGATTTTAGCAGGAAACTTCAAACATGTTTATGTGTCTGGCGAGAGACTTCAGTTAAAAAAAGAAAAGAAAAATCTGCCCCTGACGACAGGTGGATAAATTGTTAGAATGTAGAGTAGCTCAAAGGACCACTTGATTCTAATCCCGCAGTTATTGTGCGGAAATGGTTCTGATTCTACTATCAAGGGGAATTGGCCCATGAACTGAACTGAAGCAATGTTTTTTCCTAACCCTTTCATGGACAGCGGTTACTCCAGTAGACATCTTGTCATGTGTCCAAGATACAGGTTATAATTGTCGGATACAGGTTATCATTATTAGTAGCATGAAAGAGTTAAACAACATTTAAAAAGAAACATTTGAGCTCTGACTCTGGTCTGGTCCCTTGCTTAGGTGGTTCTAGTTGTATGCTACCTCACAGTTAACCTGAGTTCCACCTCTTTTCCAAATCACACACAGATTTCATCAGTGTCATTATTAGTGTGTGTGTATGTGTGTGTGTGCGTGTGTGTGTGTGTGTGTGTGTGTGTGTGTGTGTGTGCGTGTGTGTGCGTAAGAGATAGGAAGAGCGAGAGAGAGAGAGAGAGGAAAGAAAGAGAGAGAGAGAGGTAAAGGAAAAGGGAGTGCGTAGTCTGTGAAGATACTCTACAAATGGTGCCTTCATTACCTCAATTTATCCAGTTTTTCCAATTATCACGTCTGAACAAAAACAAGCAAGCAAATAGACTTCCCTTCATTGTATGGATGAAGAATCTCCTCTATCTATGTGTCCAGGTCTGTCTCTCCAAGCTAAGTCTGTCTCTTGTTTTTGATTTTTCTATTAAAATTCTTCATATTACTGCTTTAAAATAATGAACTATTGAAAGATTTACTTCCGGAGAGGAGGGTCGGATGCCAAACGAGGTGATGTCAGAACTACATCTGCTCTTTTGCCTGCTAAAATAGGAGCAAGTGCAACATGTCTGTCTTTGATCAACAAAGGCACCAAAGTGCACCGATTCATTTTCAGCATAGCCACCAGATGAGCTGTGCCCCAGGATCAGGCATTTGTGGACCATCAGGCTGGCTTGGATGGGCAGAGCAGGGGGAAAGAAAAATACAATTACTGTGCAGTAAATATTTTCCTTTTCCTTCCATCAGAATCAGAATACCTTTATTCGTCCCACAATGGGGAAATTTGCATTCATCATCTTCGAGAGATGCATCCTTTCCCTAAAAAGATGTGGCCTTTGTGATGAAATGCTCTACCCTGTGCTTAGTATCGGCATTGGAAAAGGCGGGAGTAGTTAGCGACGGAAAATCTGTCAGCAGACGTTCATAAACGTTACCTGACGTTAAATAATTTGCATGCGTTAACGGTCTGAGCCCTCCAGCTTTACACGGAAAAGTGGCAAACGAGATGGTGTCAATCAAACGACGGTTAGCAACATCCACAAGTAATCCATGAACACATAAAATATCTGCGGCGATTATCGGAACTGTGATCGAGGCTGCAGTGAAATTCCACTTGAAATGTCGTCCGTGGAAGCACACAGTCACCGACCTGGAACCAAAGTTGGTGATGGGTGAGCCCTTAGCTGCGCACGGTGGAGGCCCGCATCCACCGGCCTCCGTGTCCGCCCGCGCCTGTGAGTGTCAGCAGGCTGACCAGCGATCCGCTGTCCGCAAGGAAACGTCTTCCTGACGAGGAGTCCGTAATGAAAAGCAGCTCGCTCTCGTTGCCGGCGCCCAGTTTCCTGAAGCCTCCTAGGTGAAGTGGGGTACGCAACGTCAGGCCTTGCCGCCAAACCGCTGGTGGAAAAAGCAGAGGGCCTTCTTGCGTCGCTTCAGTGTGACCATTCCGGCCACAGCGGTCGGATCGATGCTCGATGCGGCTTCAGAGAGGGGCTTGGCAGCCACACTTTGCACAGCGAACCTGCGGCATGTAAATTTTCTCCTTGCGTTCATAGAAATAGTATTGTAATAAGCAGTACTATCGATATAACCGATATCGATATAACGAGACTTTACTGTATTATTATTATTATGTGTGTGTGTGTGTGTGTGTGTGTGTGTATGCGTGTGTGTGTGTGTGTGTGTGTGTGTGTGTGTGTGTGTGTGTGTGTGTGTGTGTGTGTGTGTGTGTGTGTGTGTGTGTGTGTGTGTGTGCTAGACACAGGGGCATGGACCAAGCACATTTTGTCTCAATCTCTTCTGATGTTGCAACTCAAGAATCTGCACTCCAATATACATCCCATACAAAATCTTGCACAGTTAAAACCAGTAGCTTACCTTCACAGTAAACCTCATAACTTGCACGGTACTGCCTTGCAAGCCAAAGACAGCAATATTATTCTGCACATACAGTGATGATAAACAGGAAATGCATCACTCAACTTACCCAGCAGTCATTCAGTCAACACTAACTTAAACGGAAAAATTTAAAAGCTTTTCACAGCTGAAATGTCTTTTCTGTCCTCTGTTCATTTGGAATTCAGCAACACACACATCCTTGTTTTAGGACTAATGATATTACAAATTGGTAAAACAGTCCTTTATATCAATAAAGTCTTGTATTACAAGTTCTCAGATAACACTGCACTTGAAATCTCCCATTCACAGTCAATTGGTATACCATATGCAGCCAGGAGAGATAGTTTCAAACTCGTATTGATGCTCGAGTACAGTATCAGGAAAATCGGACAGTTTTGAGTTATTGCCGGTTGCCAAAGTTGACCCATGGAATAACTTCCAGAGCATACACAGGGTGAGCAGTGTGTGGAAAGCTCAGTGTAATTAAAGGTGCTGTAGTGCAGGCGGGACTGAGGTGAAGTTTGTCCCACTGACTCAAGGCATATTTCAGGAGGTGTGTTTAAGTGACAGAGTTGTGAAGAATTTTCCAGGCAGAGTCTGAATCTTCCTTATTAATGCTAATGGAGTGATGGTTTTTCATAGCTTGTCCTGTTTGTCTTTTTTTAATTGATTCATTTATTTATTCATATATTCCTTTATTTATTTAATATTTATTAAATGGAACACCCAAAAAAGGGACCTTCTTCAAAAAAATTGAAACTGTTTTATGCTGAATCCTTTCACGCACACTATAACTTAATAATATGATAAATTGTCAACTACAGTGTAGTAACCAAACTACCTGAAAGGGTTCGTCAAGTTAAAAATAATTCTGTGACATGGTGCAAATTTGACATCTATGCAGTTTATTTGTGCAATGTGCAAAGAAAATGGGGCCGCAAATATGAGGTGATTTGAATATGGCATCGTTGTGATTATTCCCTGACTCGCTCACTTTGTGGTTGCTCCATCTAGGAAAAAGGACTGAGTAGTGCCAATATAACTGCATCCTGTGCAAAGGTAAAACTTTGCATTGGCTACCAACCTCATACGACTTGAGGAATTAAGTGCTTTAATTTATTTTGCGGGAAAGCTTTTCTCAACCAGAATTGTCCTGTGATTCCTTCATTGTGCAGGATGGCTTCATCCACATGTCCCGCATAAAAACTAAAAAATAAAATAAAAAGAATATATATATATATATATATATATATATATATATATATATATATATAAAGTCTCGTTATATCGATATCGGATATATCGATAGTCCCGGTTATATCGATACTATTTCTATGCACGCACGGAGAAAATTACATGCAAACAGGGTCGGATATATCGATAGTCCCGTTATATCGATATTTTTTCGGACTCCCTTGAATATCGATATAACGAGACTTTACTGTATATATATATAATATATATATATATATATATATATATATATATATATATATATATATATATATATATATATATATATATATATATATATATATATATATATATATATATATATATATCCTCCGGTTTCCTCCCACACTCCAAAAACATGCATGGCAGGCAGATTGACCACTCCAAATTGTCCCTAGGTGTGAGTGTGAGAGTGACTGATGTGTGCCCTGCGATTGGCTGGCAACCAATTCGGGGTGTCCCCCGCCTCGTACCCACAGACAGCTGAGATAGGCTCCAGCAACCCCCGTGACCCTAATGAGGAATAAGAGGTACAGAAAATGAGATGAGATATATATATATATATATATATATATATATATATATATATATATATATATATATATATATATATATATATATATATATACATTTTCCGTACCGCTTATTTCTTATTAGGGTCGCGGGGGAGTGCTGGAGACTATCCCACCTGTCTACGGGCAGTAGGTAAGGGACACCCTGAATTGGTTGCCAGCCAATCGCAGGGCACACGAAGACAACAACAGTCACTCCAACACTCACGCCTACGGACAATTTGGGGTGTTCAATCGTCCCGCCATGCACAAATCTGTTTCATACCTGTGAACTTATACGTTTGTCCAGTGACGTGCAGTCAGGGGAGGCAGGTGAGGCTGTGCCTCACCTGTCATCATGAAAATATCAAATGACAAAATAAATTAAACAGTTATATTAATTTAGTGATTTGTACTTTAACGTTCTTTTCCATTTAACTTCACCATTTTTGGATTTTTCTTCAAAATCGCTGAAGTTTCACATTTACCGTACAAATACTAAGTGGAGACGAGCGGTGAGGCAGCAGCCAGCTGTGCCTCACCATGGATTGTGCAATCACTATGCTACCTGCTGGCTTGCTCTGCAGTGAGACCGCATTGCTGTCCCTCTGTATATTGCCATTAAAGTGTTCACAAGCTTTGAGTATATGAACTAAATTTCTACAGTTTAGCTGGTGTATATAATGTAGAATCACTTTACATTATAAACACTGTACTACAGTGTTTATTTTATTTTATTTTTAACAAAACTGTGTGCATAGGTGAAGCACACAGTTCTCCTGCCTCATGACAGGGGGCGCTGGTGATTACAGATTCTTCTTGCGACTCCTCGGCTGCAGAATAATAGAATTAGTGACAGTAAGCTACACTAAACAGTTAACGCAACCATCCAGTCATTTTTTCATGTTGCTTGGCCTTATTTTCAGAACGGTGGATTATATATCTAAATTGAAAGAATTTTCTAAACTGGACTTTCAATCGAAGCAGGAGATAATAATTAAAGGAAGACCAACACCGGACTGTATAGCTCACAAACGGTGAGGGATGAATGTAAATCTCCGAGACAGCTTCTCAGCTTTTTGGCCAAGAAGGATCTCATTGAAACTATTCCTGAAGCGACAAAGTTGCTCCAGCTCGTGCTCGCTGTTCCAGCTACAACATCAGTGGAGCGGTCATTCTCAGCACAAAAGACTGAAAACATGTATACAGTCGAAACAGGACTGATCAAGGACGACTTTCTTCACTGGCAGTGATCTCCATTGAGACAGAGACTTGGACTTCATTTATAAGTAAAGGTAACACGATAATAATATTTTTTTAATTCTTTTTTTCGATGCTACAGTTTGTATACAGTATATAAAGAATGATGACATGACATTTTAAACAAAAATGTTGCCAATCAAATGGTGAATGGTTTGTAAATCTGACTGTGATGACGTCAGTGCCTCACCAGCCACGAACCTCACCGCACGTCACTGAGTTTGTCCCATATATTATGGTTTTGTTTGGCATTTCAAATAATGTAGGGCGTCTACAACTTTTACACGGGAGAAAAATATGAACTGTTCTTACACAGACCATTTTGTCTCAAATCCAATTTGTCTCAGCTGCTGGTCACCAACGACAATGCTGCCGCCGATCGCTACTATTGTCACGGCAAACCAGCAAAAGTAATCCTCAATCGACACTATATATATATATATATATATATATATATATATATATATATATATATTTTATCACTGCATATGGTCGGATTGATGAAAGCATAATGTTCGCATGCGTGGTGAGCTGTCTGCATTTTTGCTTGTGTTCGTGTTATTTTATCATTTCAAATATTGTACGACGTACTGCAACTTTTATACGGGACTTGTAATCATTTATAAGAACAGCTATTAGCCCCTAAAAAAACAAACTAGAAATGAAGTGATGTCTGACAGAAATCACAGCGCACCACAAAAACCCACTCCTACTCATACAAATTCCATGGCATGGCTGGACAAGCCCCCATTTGTGACAACCCTTCCTTATATCGCTAACAAGAAAGGGCGAAACATAGATCTGGGGGTTGGAAAAGTAGTCTTGGAGGCACTTTAATGAGATTTTGGTTGTCTAAACACAAACAAGTACCCACACAAAAATTGGTGTAAACGCTCTCAAAAAAGACTGCCATAGTACAATGACAAAATGAAGTGAGCAAATGAACCAAAGATAGTTATTTCGAAGGTCATTGACTGCACAAATCAATTATGTGGCTAAGCAGGTGAACTAATGTTCGGAATTTGAAGCACTTAAAAACAAAAGACAGCGGTGCAAAAAAAAAAACAGACAACACTCGAGACAGCCACCCACTTGTGAAAGAAACGGCGTGATTTTTCAACTGTCGCAATTGATTAGTGTAGCTGTGAGCACACCGAGAATCCAAGAAATGATCAAGTCACTCGCCCCTATACTGATTAGAATAGACTCCCTACATATTTCTTATCATATATTGTTTCTTTGTCTTGCAGTGGTAATTTTGTGTATGGAAGCCAGAAAAATTCGAGAAATTATGCTCGCTGCACACAGGCGTCGACTGACCAATGGCACCCACATGTTCTTCAATATTGAACTCTTCAATGCATCCTCTTATGGTAAAGTCTCCGACATTAAGATTGTGTCTAACTGATGTTAATTTTTGTGACCATGTTTGTGTGATTAATTTAATCTCCAAAATGTGGACATTGTTTCTTGATTCATGTACTGTATATTGTTAAAACCGTGTTTCAGGCAATGGGTCATGGAGGCGAGGAGACAAATTTGACAACGAAGCAAGGCAAGCCTATGCTTATTTGAACACTGTGACACTGCTTCGGACAGTCAAACCGGAGTTTGAAAACTTCTCCATGGAAATTAAAAAGGCCAGTGAAAGTATGGGACTTAACGACTGCCAAGACTGCGGAAGTGTAAGTATATCTACTGTATAAAATATTATTTTTCATGGACAGAATACCAAACGGGAAGTATTACTTTATTTTGTGGTAAGTTTACAAAAAACACCCACTCGTCCACTCGTCGTTTTTGGTATTCTTTATTTTTGATCATTCCCCTGGTCCTCTTTTTGGTACAAGCGCTTTGTGTTGTCTCTTCATAAATCCTCCTCCACTGACCTCTCTCTCTGTTGCTTACTTGGGGATCCAGACACTCAATTTCGCTCCGACGAGTCGGCTGTTCTCTGCCTCGTTCGGAACGTGACAGATCTAGACAAGAAGGACCATCATGAGTCCTTATTCTACAAAATGCATCGGAAACACGCTGCAGAGTTCAACAGCATTGCTGCCTGTAGCAATGGCAGCCGTAGTATTAAACAAAGAAAATAAACCATACTATATATATATATATATATATATATATATATATATATATATATATATATATATATATATATATATATATATATATATATATATAGAGAGAGAGAGAGAGAGAGAGAGAGAGAGAGAGATGAAGACCCTTCACGCTAATGTCTACCTCATACAATGATGAGAGACAATAAATCGAATGACATGCCGACTCAGACGTCTGCGTCAGGTGCTGGGGTCCCAGAGCACCTTGATGAAAAATGGGCTACTGGAACAAAGCGGAGATGGACGAGATACGATAACATGGCTTGTTGGAATGCTACTACTCAAGCAACCCTAGTCAGAGAGGTTACATGCGGAGAATGGGAGCTGAATGGTTACTTGGAAACCCACAGTCACGGTTGACCACAAAACAATTAGTAGCTCAGTGTTCCAATATCCACAAACGGCAATTGCTATCACAACTTGATATTGATGAGGTACAACACAAATTCCGAGGTGAAGGGCCCCAGGCTACCACATCAGAGGAAGAGGTTAGACCAGAGATTGGGAGGCAAGGCCCAATGAATGATAAGATTGGGAAGCCAGCCCCAATGAATGAAATGCTGAGCGAAGCAGCAAGTGACCTGAGAGATAAGATCATGGCAAGAATGAAAACTGGGCAACCACGAAAACGATTACAAGGGCTATGTGAGGTCTCATGGAAACTGTGAATGCAGCACTGAGAGCGATCCCGACCGGAACGATCACGGAAAGCAATGAGCTGATATACGCTTCAGCATCAGTGATCCTAGAAATGCTTGGCTACAAGAGCAACTGCGAGAGCCACGGGATTCGTTATTCACCATGGAAGAGACGGTTGGAGGCTAAGATCAAGGTGGCTCGGAAAGATGTGAGTCAATTGACGGAGACCCAGAGAGGTGTGAATAAAAGGCCAATACCCAAGAGGTACATGCAGATAACCAGACCTGAGGCACTCGAAACTGCCAAACAAAGGCTCCAGGCCTTGTCCAGTCGCCTAAAGACGTACACGAAAGAGAATGAGGCCAGAAGAATAAACAGGCTGTTCGCAACACAACCTGCGAAAGTGTACGCTCAGTGGCAGGGTTCTAACAGCAGAGCAGACCCTCCAAGCCTGGAAACTGAAAGAAACTGGAAATCCATATGGGAGAAGCAGGTCGCACATAACAGCAGTGCACAATGGCTGGTGACTCTGAAAGAGGAGCACAGCAACCTCCCTGAACAGAACCCAGTTACCATCACAGCAGCAGACATACAAGAAAGAGTCTCAGGTATGAAAAACTGGACGGCACCAGGCCCGGATATGGTCCACACCTACTGGCTAAAGAAACTCACAGCACTCCACGAGCGCCTAGCATCACAAATCAACCAGTTGCTGATGGATGGGATTCACCCAGGATGGCTAACCGAAGGTCGAACAATCCTGATCATGAAGGATTCCTCAAAGGGTGCAGTTCCTTCCAACGATCGGCTAATAACCTGTTTCTCCACAACATGGAAGCTCGTGTCAGGAATCATTGCGGCTAAGATAAGTAGACACATGGATCAATACATGAGCAAAGCACAGAAAGGCATTGGTAGAGATACTAGAAGTGCCAAACATCAGCTGCTGGTTGACAGAACACAGACTGCAGGTCCCGAAATACCAACCTGTGCACAACCTGGATTGATTACAAGAAAGCATATGACTCGATGCCACACACATGGATCACTGAATGCTTGGAATTGTATAAAGTCAACACGACCCTGAGAGCCTTCGTTGCAAACTCGATGAGGATGTGGAAAACCACACTTGAAGCCAATGGCAAGCCACTAATGCAAGTGTCCATCAAATGTGGCATATGCCAAGGTGATGAACTATCCCCACTGCTGTTCTGCATAGGACTGAACCCCTTCAGCCAAATAATCACCAAGACAGGCTATGGATAACGCCTCAGAAATGGAGCTACAATCAGTCACCTCCTCTACATGGATGACATAAAACTGTATGCTAAGAGCGAAAGGGACATAGACTCCCTGATCCACACAACCAGGATCTACAGCAGTGACATCGGGATGTCATTCGGGCTGGAGAAACTTAGTCGGATGGTGACTAAGAGGGGCAAAGTAGTCCACACTGAAGGGGTCTCACTCCCTGAAGGAACAATACCAGACATTGCAAACAGCTACAAGTACCTCGGTATACCACAGGCCAATGACAACCTCAAACTCGCAACATGGAAAGCGGCTACGACCAAATACCTCCAGCGGGTGAGGCAGGTCCTAAGAAGCCCGCTCAATGGCAAGAACAAGACCCGGGCAATAAACAGCTATGCCCTGCCAGTGATCAGATACCCTGCAGGAATAATAAGGTGGCCAAAGGAAGAGATTCAGACCATGGATGTTAAGACCCGAAAACTCCTCACAATGCATGGAGGGTTCCATCCCAAGTCCAGCACCCTAAGACTGTACACAAGCCGTAAGGAAGGAGGCCGGGGACTAGTGAGTGTGAGAGCCAGGATGAGGTGTTAGAAGAGGGACCATCATGGAAAGAAAAGCGCTTACTCGAGATGTACCACCGAACCATGACTGAAGTCGCTGATCTCAAGAAGTCCTATCAGTGGCTAGAGAGGGCTGGCCTAAAGGAGATCACAGAGGCACTCATCCTGGCTGCTTAAGAGCAGCCCCTGAGCACCAGAGTCGTAGAGGCACAGATATGACACACCAGGCAAGGTGAAGGTTGTGCAAAGAGGCACATCCAACACATAACAATCCTACACATAACTGTGGGGTGTAAGATGCTGGCAGGGAAAGCCTACATGAAGCGCCATAACCAGGTGGCTGGCATAGTCTACTGAAACATCTGTGCGGTGTATGGAATGGAAACTCTAAGTTCAAAATGGGAAACACTTCCAAAGGTGGTAGAGAATGACCTTTGATCTTTGTCATAAACATAATTAGCATAATTCTTGTTCATAAATAAAACAAATATTTAATGTTTTCTTTGGAGTGGACGTTGACTCATTGGTTTTAATGCAGTCCTTAATTGGACCAATTTAAAATCACTTTTTATGGTGATTGTATTTGCATAATTTTGATAATTTTGAGTGTTTGTCCTCTTCTCAAATTACTACTTTTTTTGCAAACTGTATTTACCGGACTACAAGGCGTATTCAACCCTGCTACTTTAAATGTAACAAGGTTAATTGGTGGATTTTTACTTTGGTTGACAAAATCATTGCTTAAACTGGCCACATGTGAAGAGTTTTCCTCGACATGCTTCAAGTGACTGTGGCAAAGAAAATTGTTGTGTATTTTGTACATGAATTGTGTTGTTTTAAATATGGTAGTGGTGGGCCATCTCCAATATATGCAGTGTTTGAAATAACGTCTGCCCGGAGGCCCGGGGCGTACAACTTTTATGTTGGGCGTATAACTTTCAATACATCTCAGCCTGGGTGGCCGACAACTTCTTCAAGACAAAAAAAAACAAACAAACATTTTTTTTCAAATCAAACATTTTTTTTATTCAATAAAGCAAAAGCTACAAGAAAACCGCTTCAAGCAGTGACGTGCGGTGATGTTCATGGCTGGGCTCTAGTTTTGTAGACAGTATGTTAAATTATTTTGCATATTGGGGGATTTGGCACAGTGCGATATGCTATGTTGGATGTTCTGATGGAATCAATGCCTTATATTTTACTCAATGAAGTCGACTAAACGTGACCACCGGAAAGCAGGTCTGTGTTATCCCTATTGCATGATTAAAGGACAACCGACGTCTCCGGACAAGTTGTGTCCATAATTTGTAAAATGGCTTCAAATGACTTCTACTGAGCGTATTTTACAAAGATTCCACTGCATATAGCTATATTTTACGTTTTAAGACTCGCGCTGAATATCAGGAAGTCTTGTTTTTGAGTTGGTGACGAGTCCGTACATGACATCACTAAAGGACCGCCCTTGACCGTAAAAAAAGCGTATTGTAAAAACGCATTGTAGCGGTCCTTCCATCACGTCAATGTATTTTGCTTTACTTGTTTGTTCTGGGGACCTCATGTTGCACCCAAAAGCCGCCAGAAGGCCAGAAGAGGGCGTCCAAGCGCCATATAAGGAATTTATCAGCCTGTGGAAACGGAGGTGGCCACAGGAGGGCGCCATTTGACTATTTGAATCATATTCATCACTGGATGTGGAACAAGAAAGCATATTCTCCGAATCTGAAACCATTGTTTTGATTCACTAGCAATGCAAGACGTCTTGGCGTGACGTCACGAACTGGGGGCGGGACTTTCTGAAAATGCCCAATTCGCGAACATTTTTTTTGCAGATTTTGGACACTTTAAGTCATTTTTATTGGTGTTTTGCATTTGACTAAAAATATCATAAATGCCATGTGTTGGGTATTTTAGATGCTATAAAACGTTTTTCTGGTGTCAGTTAAAAAACAAAAAAGTGACGTCGGTTGTCCTTTAAAGGTACAGCTAACTCCCATAAAGCGTGAAATTCCTGAAAAAAATGTCACCTTCGAGCGTAGAGCACTAACCGCTGCACTGAAATTGTAAAAATAAAACAGTATTACAAGGTACTTTATGTGAAATAACCCTGCAAGATGACATCCCATTAGCCCTTTTCACACTGCATTTAGCAGAGTGCAGCGTGCCATTGTCAACCCCATTCATTGTGTATGCGGTGAAGAGCGGAGACCACAAAATGGAGAATTGCTGGTGGTATGAAGCGCTGCAATTTGAGAAGAGGACTTCTGTCATGAAAAAATGTTGCAATCCAGAGTGGCGCAGTCTCGGATTAAGAAAACAACCTGCAATTGGAGAGGAGTCAGTTGAGTGATATTGTGTAATTTGGGCAGGCCTATTTACAGTGAATGGTGTGATTACACGATGCAAGTTCCCAAAGAGACCATTACTTATCGCTGCTATTTGTGCACTCCCTCCTCCCCTCCTCATTCTTAATCAGCACTTCCAAACTGGCAACTTGTCATGTCAAATTGCTGCGGAACTCTTCCCATTGGTTAAGTTCAATGTGAAGAGGACTTTATTGACACCCCAAATATTTTCATATTTGGAATGGAAATGCTTGTTTCTTTATCCTAACAGGATGACCCTTAAACTTGTGCATGAATGTATTGTCAAAGTGCACCGAGTACATTTATGTCAACCATGCGATTGGGGAGGGGTGCTGTGGGTGCCTTTTGCCCGGTGTATGCACTCTCCTACCCCCTGACCCCTCGCCCTTGAGTTGTTCCCACCCTCTGCAAACTCCTGCATCCATTCACACAATTAGACCACTCTTTATGCTACCCGGCATTGAGAATGCTGGGTGGTAGGCGCTATATCTTGCTGCCACTTTTTCTGTGAAATACAGGCCCAAAAACATTTACAGGAGGAAAGTAAATGACTAAGACGAGGTTGCAGGCCAGATAGGTAAATATAACTAATTATTTTATTTGTCATTCAAGTAATATGGATTTTTGTTCTTCCTCTCTCGTGTTTTGGCTCCACTCAATTAATGTGAACACTTTAGCATATAACCTGCAGGTGCATGGCGTAAAAGTACTACTCCAGTACATTATCTACAGGCCAGTCAATGAGTACTGTACAGTGAGAAAGTTCAGTCATCTGGGAGGGGCTCGGAGTCGGGCCACTACTCCTCCACATAGAGAGGAGTCAGATGAGATGGCTCGGGCATCTGATGACGATGCCTTCTGGACACCTCCCTGTCACCCAGCTGGCCTGGGAACCCATCGAGACACACCAGGAAGAGCTGAAAGAAATGGCTGGTGAGAGGGAAGTCTGGGATTCCCTACTGAAGCTGCTGCCCTCACAACCCGCCCCCGGAAAGGCAGACAATGGAGGGACGGATGGATGGATGGATGGATGGATGGATGGATGGATGGATGGATGGATGGATTGAGAACTTAATTTTGACAATTAAGGTATTGTTGGGTCCAAAATGAAGGATTATTGGTCCAATCTTATATTGATTGCCTTGATATGGAACTGATGATAAACTGTGCTTCAGACAAATTAACTCATTCACTTCCATTCAGACATTCATTCCGGAATTGAAAAGCATGAGGTGGAGCGCCATTCCAAAATGTGTTCGGGGTTTGTTTTTTCTTGCGGGGATGTGTGTTTAAAGCTTTGGTCAGACCTCTGGCAATGTTTTTCCACCCACGAAGGGGCAGAGTTTACCTTTTGTGGAGTCACCCCCACTTTCAATGCAGATAATTCTACAACCAAGTAAGCTTGAAATAAACTTTTTTTGCTGATGAAAGAAGAAAGTCTAAGGTTCTTCACGCTGCAGTGAGGTATTATGTGGTCCTAAAACTCAATATTCTGTGGGTCCTGCAATTTCAGTGAAAATGACAAAAACCCTGGCATTGGAGTAGACACATATTTGCACATCCTCTGGCAGTGAATGAGTTATGGATGAATTTGTGTGACGGTGGTTTCTATAGTTACGCATGTGTTTGGTTTGGTGTGCCTGTTCGTAACTTTAAATGTTCATAAATTGAGATATTTCCCATTGAGATAAATGGAAATGCAGTGAATCGGTTCCAGCCCCAAAATTAAGTTATATTTGACTTTTTATTTCCCCCAAGTGTTTTTTTTACAAAACGGATTTTCATTCTTTAGCTTATGACGCAGCATGACTGAGACTTGTTTTTTATTCTTACTGTTAATGTGCTTTAACTGTCGTCTTTAATTTATTGTTTTATTTTTTGTTGTTGTATGACTTATTTTTGCTGCTTGCATAGCATCTTGTCCACAGCGGTGGTTGTTTTAAGTTGCTCTGTAAATCTAGTTGAGTTGAGTCATTTACAGTCAGTATTTCCATCAGGCAGCAAATATTTTTGGAGGAGTTGGATTCTCTCGTTATTGCTCGTGTTAGCTTTGAGACCAAAAATGAGCATGCAGACATTCCCCAAATGGGAAATTGAGGGATGTTTTGAGGACATGGTGTTAATGTTGATGTGATTGTTGACCCAAAAATGAGAGTCGCAGGAGGTATAGCACAGATAAAAGTTAAATGAATGTACTTCTACAAACTACAGTACAAGTGTTACGTAGCCCTCACAAATGGACCACACAAATCGGTCATTATATTCATTAAGGAAATGTCAAAAAGACCACATTGTCACATATAGATTTTTAAGATTACACATTAAATATCATATTGTCATGAAAGTACAACTTTTTAACCAATGCTAGGAACCAAAGAAACAAGTATGCTATGTATTGATTTTTATATTTCCCCTTAATACAATTCACACAGCATAGTCTCATGTGTTAAGAACCATAGATTATTAAATGTAGTCTAAATCAGGGGTGTCAAAATCCGGTCTGATTCAAATGATCAGATAATCGAAAAGCTCTGTTGAAGCCTGACATTGATCTGGTTCATTTGAATTAGGTGGGTTGCAACAGGGAAACTTGGGAAACATGAAGGACAACGGCCCTCAAGGACTGGTGTTTTACACCCTTGGTCAAAATTAAGTACATTTAAGATGCATCTGGCATGAAATAAGATGTAAAAATGGATTTGCTAACAACTCCTATTTTTCATTTTTGTGTGTTTGCAATGTCCTCCGTCTCTTGTTTGATTTATTTTTTTCTTTACATTTGTGTCTTACGATGACCTTTTTTTGGGCATCAAGGTGGTCGACCGATCAGAACGTCCCTCTCATTATGCAGGGGTGCAGGGTCGATGGCCTTCTTGTGTGGAGTCTGCATGTTCTTGCTGTGCCTTCGTTCTCCGGGTTCTCCAGGTGCTCTGGTTTCCTCCCACATTCCAAATATGTGCATGTCAGGCTGATTGAACACTCTGAATTGTCCCTTAGCGCGAGTGTGAATTGTTGTTCATCTCTGTGTTGTCAAATAAGCACATGTGAGTCCAGCTGTTGCGTTAACGTGGGTAACTTTTATTTGATTTCCAATGCAATCTGTTGCACCCAGTAACTCTCTCGTCTGGTCCTTGATGCCCCCTGCTGACGTAATCACCCAGCGACACCGTAATCTTGTCAACGATTACAACACATCTCCCCTTTCTAGAATCATTGGGTAGACTACCAATGTTTCAACAGACCTTGAGGATTATTCTGCCTGGTGGTTGAAAGGTCTGCTCAAGTCTAAAAGATCGCATAGGAAAAACAAATGTTGCTCTTATTTGAGACAATCCACTCGAAAACAATAACTTGATCGTCCATCTTAACCGATCCTCTATGCTCTGTAGGAACATTGTACGGCAAAAAAGGCAAAAAAGAACTGCATGTACAAGCACATCCCAATATTCCGCTGTCGTGGTGCCGCTGATGGTCTTTTGGATCGCCTCCCGAAGACTGCTCCGCTGCTTCACAGCCAGTATGCTAAGGCGAGGACCTCATTGGGTTGAGATGGCGCCGGTTCCGTCTGATCGTCCCGTGGGGTCCCCCTACCAGATATGATCGTGGGGAAGCATGTCTTTTGATGATGGCTCCTTCCGTTCCTTGGTCCTTAATCCACACAAACTGTCCTGGGTTGAGTCTGACTAGGTTCTGTGCACGATTTCGCGTGTTATAACGTTGTGCATCTTTTGTCCTATTTTCATGTTCCTTCTGTATTATAGCTTCTCGGTCGGGGATGGCTGGATTAAGCAGTGAAGGAAGGATAGGCACCGTCGTGCGGAGTCTTCTCCCCATAAGAAGCTGAGCACCCCGTACCCGTTTTTGAGTGTATGCGAGCAAGGCCAGATCGGGGTCATCTGCTTTTTTCAAGAGGCTTTTGATCGTCTGGACTGCACGTTCTGCCTCAGCTTTTCCTTGAGGCTATCGTGGGCTACTTGTAATGTGGAGGATCCCATAAAACTCCGCGAACGCTGTGAAGAACGTTCCGAAAAACTGGGCCCCTCTATCCAAAACCAGAAGATCTGGGATCCCATGGCGTGCATAGATTGATTTAAGATGGTGGATTACCTTGTTTGATTTTGTGGAGGCCAACAGAGCTATTTCCACATACCTTGACATGTAGTCTACAACGAGCAAGTAGGTAGTGTTTCTGAGCATGAACAAATCTGCTCCTAGCTTTTCCCATGAATACGGTGATGGAAACATTGGCTCTCTGTGGTTCCGTCTTTCCTTGCAGCATGTTCGACGGTTGAGAACTAACTCGTTCAGCTGTTGGCTTAGCCCAGGCCACCATACCGCCCGCCGGACAAGCATTTGACACTTTACCACGCCGTGGTGGCCTTCGTGCTGTTTCGCGAGAACATCATTTTTCATGGTTGAAATTATGACGATTCTCTGTCATACCTTCCCCGTGTTCGGGCCATACCATACCCGTGTTTAGGCCAGCCTTCTGTGCACAACTGCGTTACACATGCACACACGCTGTCCCTCTGCAGCTGCTCTTTCATCCTTTTAAGGTAATTGGTGGTTGCCGGGAGGTTCTCCATCACCATGTCGACGTAGATATAGATGTTCGTATCTTCGAGCAATTCTTTGTTAACTCGTGTCTCCTCCCTCTCCACTGGAGCCCGAGACATGTCCACAGGCCTTTTCCTGGGACATGAGAAATGGAGTAAGAATAGCGCATGAGTCGCATTCTGAAGCATATCCGTGGAGGTAATACATCAACGGCTTGGGACCTCAGGAGACTCAAGAGAGGTTTGTGGTCCGTCTCCATCAAGAAATGCTTCCTGATTTGAAATTCGCAAAATCACGTCCGCCCAAGAGCCTCTTTCTCCACTTGAGCATATCTCTGTGCCGTAAGTGTGAGCGACTGTGACACGTAGGCTATTGGCCTCCATTCTTTCTCACACTTGTGGACTCCTCCCAGCGCATGCGACGACGCATCTGCAGACACTTTACTCTCCCTGTTGGGATCAAACATGATGACCAGCACCAGTGTGGACGTCAGCGCATCTTTTAAAGCTTGGTCGACGCCCCACACCCAGCAGTTCTTTTTGAACAGGAGGTCAAGGAGACCCAGTTGGTTCATCATTCCGATGAAACTTCTCAACTCTGTTGGATTTGTCAGCTCCAGCATCATTCTTAGATGCCTCCGTTTTAGCTGGGTTTGGCCTGATGCCGCTGTCTGAGATCAGCTGGCCTAGAAATGTCACCTCTGACTTTGACAGTTCACACTTTTCCACATTTAGAGTGATGCCTGCCTCCTGGATTTACTCCAAAGTAGGATGCACGCGGGCACCCTGCTCCTCCTGTGTTTGGCCCCATATGAGCACATCATCCATGAGGCAAACAACACCATCCAGCCCTTCTGTAACCTCTGTTACCATTCGGTTTTGAAAGTGTCAAGGGCGGAGGCTATCCCGAAAGGTAGCTGCTTGAAATTATAGCGTCCAAACGGTGTGATGAATTTTGCATAGGAGTTGTGTTAAGTTCATACTGTCTCCTCATTGTCTAATTAGTAACAGATTATTTAATTACAGACAGTGGTGTTTTATGTTGTTTAATGACCTGACATGTTTCGGTGTGTACTTCCGCCTTTATCAGAGTGTCCTCTGATGAAGCGATGACACTCTGATGTAGGCAGAAGTACATGCCAAAACATGTCATGTCAATAACAACCTAAAACACCACTGTCTGTTATAAAGGAATCTGTTACAAATTAGGTGTGATGAATGCTGTTAGCTTCGCCGAATTAGGTGTTAGGGGTATTTGCCAGAATCCCATTTTAGCATCCAGCTTACTAAAAAGCCTGGCTCCGGCCAGCGTGCCCAGTGCTTCCTCCACTGACGGCAGGATATACTTTTCTCTGCACACTGACTCGTTGAGTTTGGTGAGATCGACACAGATACGTACAGCACCTGTTTTCTTGGGCACTACCACGATGCCAGAACACAAGTCTGTTGGCTCCTCAATTCTCCTTATCACTTGAGTCGTTCCATGCGGGATAGCACTTTTTTGACTTTGTCCATTAATGGCAAGGAAATCCTCCTTGGTGTTTTCATAGGGAAAGGTTCAGACCCTGGTTTCAGATTGATCTTGTACGGCTGCCGCATCTTTCCGAGTTCAGTGCATATTTTTGGGTAGTTGTCATTTAATGACTGCATAGTGACGCTAGCCAAGGCGTACGACGAGCCCCACACTCACAGATCTTCCAAGGCAGTATGCACATGGCGAGCGATGTAAACACCGTCCATTTACTCCTTTTCACCTTTTGTCAGTGGCAGCTTGGCGATGCCCACAACCTCAAGAGGGCTCCTCCCTGGTCCCAGGAGTCATTTTGTTGCCTTTTTGAGTTTAGGGAGATTATTACGATACGTGTCATTGAAAACTGTGTCTGGAAGAACGGTGACATCGGCAACAGCATCGATTTTAAACATCCCACTGCGCTGATTTATGTTGATTTATGTTGAGTTTGACCATCCACGGATCACAACGAACATCCACTCATGTGAGTTGATCATTGCTGGGGAGCCCAGTGTGTCTCTGGCTCCCAGTCCAGGATACAAGCTCACTTTGGATTAGAACTCTGACACACCCTTGATACCCCAAAAAAGAAAAATAGAAAATGAATGCAGAAAAAATTCAAAGTAGAGGCGGCATGGTGATCAACTGGTGCACGCTTGCGCTTCACAATCTGGAGGCACAAGGTCAGGTTTGCATATTCTTCCAATCTGTGTGAGGTTTTTTTTCGGGTAAACAAGGTTTCCTCCCACGTTCCAAAAACATGCATGGCAGTTTAATGGAACACTCCAATTTGTCATAGATTCTCCATGTGATAGACTAGGTGTGCAAATTGTCATTTGTAGATGTGTGCTCTGCAATTGACCGGCAACCAGATCATGTTGTACATACCTGTCAACCCCCATGGCTCCATGCCCTTACAAACTGTCGTATTTTCCCTTACAGAATACAAAATAATCGTACACCACATTTTTTTTAATGTCTTTATTTACGTAGTTTAACACGTTACATCGTACATGTGTTTGATTATATCATTCTGCATATATTCTTAATAAATGATGAAATTACAAGTGTTGCTTAATTACTACAGTGTTCTCTATTGTATGATCGATATGTTTTCCAGACTTCTGCGTTTTTGGCGTGGCTCTTTGTATCAAAATGCATCTTTAAATCATAGAAACCGAAGACAGCTACTTTCACGTCTTTTTTGCAAGCAACACAATACGAATATTCCACACCTTTCTTCGAAGCTTGTATCAATCCCTCGTATCGTCCTGACTTTTGCTTGGTTCACGTGTGTGAATGATGTAATGGGAAATCCCCAGGCGGCAGACGCATGCACCCAGTAGCATCAAACCGCTCGCTTCATTTGCAACAAAAAACGATACCAAGATAGAGGCTACCGCGGCGGACTCGATTTGCCGTTTCGTGAAAGTCATGCATACCAGATGGTACTCATAATGGACAAATTTGCCTTTTTCCGTACAGATTTTCTTGTACGTCGTACACGTCTTAAAATGCATAATAAACGTACTTTGTATGGCAAAAACGTACAGGTTGACAGGTATGGGTGTACCAACTACCCAGAGATAGCAAGGATAGGCTAAAAAATGCGAGCAACTCTGTTGAGCATGTTAGAAAATGGATGTGTAATGCTAATGTGGTCTGTAATCTTTTTCATGTCATCTTGTTTGAGAGCTAACAAGACCCATATATCTAGTTCTAGTCAGTGTTTGTGCACTAGCATTCTGGATCCGCTGGAAAGTATTTCAACAATTGTTGCAGCAGCTGGTAAATTCAATAAAATACAGGCCCCTTATCTAAAAATAGTGTATGTTTGGTACCTTGTCAATATCAGAGAATGTGGGGATGTGACAGGGTTTTTAAATGATCAGTTGGTGAAATAGAAGCTGAATGTTATCTCTGATACAACATTTGCCCAATTTCCTCTTTATAATTGCAATGGATAAGCTTGCCCTCGTGGGAATCACTGACAAAGCAAACATGCATCTATCCATTATCTGGACCACTTATTCTCACGAGGGTCACTGGCATGCTGGAGCTCATCCCAGCTCGCTTTAGGCAAGAGACAGGGGACACTCTGAACTGGTCGACAGCCAATCGCAAGAAGACAAATAATAAATTAAAAATACAATATCGAAAAATTCTTTCTCATTTTCCCATGTGTCCCATTGGCTATTTTAGGTCAACATGTTTGTTGAAGGATTCCATGATGCATTGCTGCTTTATGCTGTTGCCTTGAAGGAAGCCATGAAAAGTGGATACAATAAGAAAAATGGATCCGAAATCACATCAAAAATGTGGAACAGAACTTTTGAAGGTAAAATGTGCTTTCATGACTCAAAGTTGTCATTTCACTGTCTGCAATAAGTCAGCTGGACACGTACTTTCAAGAGTGGTGCTGCAATAAAGAGTTTTCAAATAGTTCCAGATTACATTGTAATATGCATCATTATGGTTCGGAGTTTAAAATGTAGCTCATTTGCGGAACATTTCATAAAATTGTTGAAAATGCTGATTTACGAATTGCTTGCATTATTGAGCGTGTTGGAAGAAGAACATTTCCCAAACTCATTGAGGAACACCGAGGAAATGATTTGGAGATAATATCCAGCTAAAGTTTAGTAATACCTCAATGGTAGATTGTGTTCATTGTGGCGCATAGGAATTGCTGGACAGGTATCAATGGACATCAATGGTGACAGAAATGGAGATTTCTCTTTGATGGCAATGACTGATGTTAATGCGGGAACATATGAGGTAAGACGCAAAATTCAAACCAAAACATCAATTTGGCAAGTTTGAAATATTGTGTGTACCGCTGTAAACTATTAATCACACTATTTCAGGTTGTGGCTAATTACTTTGGTGTGAATGGAAGCTTTCAGCCGCTGGCAGCCTTCAAGTATGACCACTTCGCTCTGAAAGGAATACAGAGAGCACACGCAGAGATATCAGACACATCATGTAATAAATCATTTCCTCACTGCGATATTCTAAACTTGTACTGTTATGTATGTAACTTGCAGTGGTCAATTATTATGGTTTTACTAACCAGGTGGGCTCGGAGTATCAGCTTTGACTGGAGTCATCGTGGGAGCTGTTTTGGGGACCGCACTGCTAATAGCATTCTATTTTTTCAGGTAATTACAAGCAAACATGTCATGATGCCTCAACAGACAATACAGGCAGTATTGCAAAGACCTTAACGTCTGTGTAAGCTCTCAGTCGTACAGGTCTCAGTCTCCTCTTCTTTTTGTATCTTCAGAATTTTTTGTTTCATTGAATTTCAATCCTTCACAGATCACCTCAACTCCATAGACATCAACATTAAATTTACTCGTGAGGACATTAAAGAGAACCCACTAGCCTTTTTGGATTGTAAAGTAATTATAAAAGAGGACAGAGCGCTAAAAACAGAAGTCTTTAGGAAGGCTACGCACACTGACCAATACTTACCTTTCGATTCTAACCACCCTTTACAACACAAACTAGGAGTTATCAGAACCCTCCAGCATAGGGCTAAACTAATACCAACAAGCGTTGAAGGTAGAGAAAAGGAGTCAAAACATATCAGGAGTGCACTCACAAACTGTGGGTACCCTCAGTGGTCATTTAACAAATGTCAGAAAGAAAGTATAGAGAATGAAACCAAAAATTCTGAAGATACAAAAAGGAGAGGAGTAGCAGTACCTTACATTGCAGGTGTTTCTGAAAAACTACAAAGACTCCTTTGGCAACACGAAATTCCTACTTATTTCAAACCGATAAACACTTTAAGGCAAAGATTAGTGCATCCAAAAGATAGGCTGCCTAATGAAAAACAAAGTAATGTAGTTTATTCAGTACATTGTAAGAATGAAAATTCTAAAGAGCAGTACATTGGGGAGACTAAACAAATTCTCAAAAAAAGACATTATCAACATCGCAGGGATAATACTAGTGGGCCTCAATCGGCAGTACATATGCACCTAAAAGCTAGCAACCACTCATTTGACGACAATGAGGTTAAAATCTTACCGAAAGAACATAGATGGTTTGAAAGGGGAATAAAAGAAGCGATTTTCATAAAACAACTAAATTCTTCATGAAACCGGTTTGGTGGGGTGAGGTTCAATTTGGATTGTTCATACAATAGCATGCTTAGGCAATATAGAATTAGTAATACTGATGAGGTGATACTGGTCGAAGTGGGGCAATCAGGCCAGTCGTTAGTCAGAACGACAGGGACTATCAGTGGAGCAGCTGCAGGGAGTAGTCCTCTGCTCCCCCCAACCTGAGAGCAAGGACCTATCATAGGAGAGTCTGGCACCGCCATGTCTGGACAGTAGGGATATATATAAGGCCTAAACTACCAGTAAGACTTTAGTTTGCTGACGAAGTTTTTTGGATAAGAAGCGAAACGTCCGACACCTTCAAAGAAGTACAGATGACGGCTGAAGAAACCTTTTCGTCGATGCAAAGACCTTAACAAAAATGAATACAGCATTAACAATATTTGACTCTTCTTGACCTGATTTTCATGCAGACATGAATCACGTTATAGCACATGAAACTTCAAAAAGAAAAAAATAACACTAAATGGAGCAAAACAGGTGTTTATAGACAACAAGATAACAAACTTGAAAAGCACTTGAAAAGCACAGCTTAAACATACAGTGTATCAAATTCTCGATTACGAGACATTACAGTTGTGCTTGGCCATAAAAACAGGCATCTTTTGATTTTTATGCCAGTGCAACCCTCATTTTGACTGTATGGCAATTTGGGAGAGCACCTTGCACCGTGGTTGGCGTTATTGCTTACTGTATCTATCCTGGCCAAGGATGACGCTTCGTACTGATGTCACAAACGTTTATTGTGGAACACCTGGAACACCATGAAAACGTGTGCACCTAATAAACCGAAAGTAGATAAACTTTGACGGCGTAGACTTTAGACTGTTGTTCTGTCTCTCTAGCAATTACTCTCGTTCTGTACTTGTACGAGCGGACAGAAATGAAGGCAGCGGTAAGCAGAAATGAGGCGAGATTGCTGTATTTGTAAATGACATGGTGCAACCCTGGGCACATCACGGTGAAGGAAAAACTCTGCACTTGCGACATCGAGCTGCTAGCCGTTAGCCTCCGGCCGCATTACCTGCCACGGGAATTCTCACACGTCATAGCCGTGACGACGGACATTCCCCCTACGGCAGATGGCGGCGCTGTCTCCGATGCCCTCATGACTGTTGTAAACAAGCTGCAAACCCAGTCCCCCAACGCCTTGTTCATCATCTCAGGGGACTTCAATCACGTTTCCCTGAAATCCTCCCTCCCAACATTCACACAGTATGTAACTTGTGCCACCAGAGACAATAACATGTTGGACCTATTTTTTTTCAAACGCCAAGGATGCATACAAACCTTCCCCCCTCCCCCCTCTCGGAAGAGCAGACCACAATATGGTTTATCTCCAGCCTGTGTACAAACCCCTTGTCCAGAGGCAACCAGCTGTGGCACGCACGATCAGAAGATGGTCCACAGAAGCTGAAGAAGTTCTGCGGGACTGTTTTGACTCAACCAGGTGGGAGCTCTTTACTGAGATTCATGGGGAGGACATGGACTCACTCACCAACACCATCACAGACTACATTAACTTTTGTGAACAAAACACCGTACCCACCAGGACTGTGCGGTGTTTCGCCAACAACAAACCATGGATTAATCCCGACATAAAAGTCCTCCTGAAGGAGAAGAAAAGGGCTTTTGTGTCGGGCAACAGAGAGGAACTGAAAGCCGTGCAGATCCATCTGTGGAGGAAGATCAGAGAGGGGAAGAAGGCCTACAGGATGAAAATGGAGGAGCAGCTGCAAGCCAGCAATGTCACTGGTGTCTGTAAGGGCCTGAAAAACATCTCAGGCCACAAAAGCCCAGTGACATTGAACGAAAAAGACAAGGACTGGGCAGATGAACTCAACCGCTTTTTCAATCGGTTTGACAAGACTCCAGCCGCCCTCGGCCCACCGTCAACTTCACCTGTAGCTGCACCTGCACCAACTCTCACTGTGGCCTTACCCTCCCTGCCCCCTCTCACGACCAGCTTTCCACAAGCAACAACTGCCCTCCCAACTGTTGCCACACCCTCAGCCGCCATTCTGCCTCCTGGTTCCTGCCTGTCTGTTACAACTGCGCAGGTGAGGAACCAACTGAGGAGGATGCAGGGGAGATGCAGGTCCGGATGATATCAGTTCCAGACTCCTCAAGACCTGCTCCGACCAGCTGTGTGTCATTGTCCATCACTTGTTCAACCTGAGCCTGAAGCTGGGCAGAGTTCCACAGCTGTGGAAAACGTCATGCCTGGTCCCAGTGCCCAAGATTGCCAACCCAAAGGAGCTCAACAGCTACAGACCGGTGGCGCTGACGTCTCACCTGATGAAGACGCTGGAGAGACTCTTCCTCGCCCACCTGCGACCGCTGGCAAGCTCATCGCTGGACCCTCTACAGTTTGCCTACCAGCCCAGCATCGGTGTGGAGGATGCCATCATCTACCTCCTCCATACGGCGTTGCTGCACTTGGAGAATGCTGGGAGCACGGTGAGGATCACGTTCTTCGATTTCTCCAGTGCCTTCAACACCATCCAGCCAAATCTACTGGGGGACAAGCTGCGGCATGCCGGAGTCGACCATCACCTCACATCCTGGATTACAGATTACCTCACAAACAGGCCACAGTATGTGAGGATAAAGAACTGTGAGTCGGGCAGGCTTCTCTGCAGCACCGGAGCGCCGCAGGGAACAGTCCTGGCTCCATTCCTCTTCACCCTCTACACCTCGGACTTCAACTACAACACCCCAACCTGCCACCTTCAGAAGTTCTCTGACGACTCAGCTATTGTCAGCCTCATTACAGAGGGAGACGATAGGGAGTACAGGGGACTGACAAAGGACTTTGTGGACTGGTGCCAGCAGAATCACCTCCAGATAAACACCAGGAAAACCAAGGAGCTGGTGGTGGACTTCTGCAGGAAACAATCCTCACCTGCACCATTGAACATCCAGGGTTCGGCCATTGAGAGGGTGACCTCCTACAAGTACCTGGGTGTTACTCTCAACAATAAACTGGACTGGACAACAAACACGGATGCCCTAATCAAAAAGGGACAGAGTCGCCTCTTCCTACTCAGGAAACTGAGGTCTTTTGGAGTTCAGGGGTCACTCCCAAAGACTTTCTATGACTCTGTGGTGGCATCATCCATCCACTATGGCATTGTCTGCTGGTCAGGCAGCATCACCACCCGGGACAGAAAAAGACTGGAGCGCCTTGTCAAGCGGGCCAGTCCTGTCGTGGGCTGCTCGCTGGACTCTTTGGAGGAGGTGGGCAACAGACGGACGCTAGCTAAACTAAAAGCTATGATGGAGAGCCCCTCCCACCCCCTCCTGCCCACCCTGACAGCACTGGGTAGCTCCTTTAGCCAGAGACTATTACACCCGCGCTGCAAGAAGGAGAGGTACCGCCGCTCATTCCTACCGACTGCTGTCAGGCTTCACAATTCTCAATGATCACATGTGAAAAAAAAGAAGAAACTGGACACATGTAAATATGGGTTGTTGCAATATATTCAAATGCATTTCTTGATTCTGCACTATGTACAGTTTTTCTTATGGAACGGTTTTGCACATTTACATTTGCACAGTATACAGTTGACACTTTATTTTGTTATGCTTAGAATATCTTGTTTTCTATACTTTCACCCCCACTCCTACCCCATCCCTTTTTCAATTGCTGCTGTGGACTGCAAATTTCCCCATTGTGGGACGAATAAAAGTATTCTGATTCTGATTCTGATTCTGATTCTGATTCTTATTCTGTCTCTAGCGATTACTCTGGTACATCGAAACACATGACACGGAAGCAGAAGTGACAATGACAAAACATTATAAATAAAGTATTGAAGATGATTTTAAGAAAAACACACATATAAAGATTGACATAGAAACTTTAAACACTTTTACAAAACAACAAACCAAATAAATTATATGTTTGTTGTCATGGCAACAAATGACAATAGTTAGAGTTACACTTGCTGAGGCCATTTCCTTTAACTTGTACCTGGCACACCTGACAATATGGTGTCTGAAAGCCAACTAATTCTTTAGACAGGGTGACCCAAAAAAATGCGTACCCATGAAAATTTCAATTGTGATTGTGAAATTCTTTGATTAAAAAGCTATTTATTTTAATTACAACCACACATTATTCAGTTTATGGAAGACCATTAAACAGATTTTCAGCTATTTATGTCAATTTTTAGTCAATTTATGGCTTTCCCAAGATGTGTTCCAAATGTCCACCATTTTGTTGGGCTTCATCTGAGAACCAAATGATCTCAAGAAAGTTTCCATCATTTTCAAGCACATTACAGAACCATTCACATATTGTCACTCGCTTTTCCTTGTCAGCGTCAGTTAGTTTTTGCTTTATTTGGATCTTGTATGGGTGTAGGTGCAGATCGAACGTAAAACCACGCCGCAGTGACTCCCTTGTCATCCCGAGTTCTTCACTGCGTCTATGCACTGATTCCTAGGGCTGCGTCGTACTCAGTCCCTCACTGCAGTAATGTTTTCGTCTGTCCTTGCACTATTTTTCCTGCCTGAGTAAATTCCCTGTGTGGCTTTAGAACATAGGTCCACTACAGTCCCATGCTCTCTGAACATCTTAACCCAAATAATGATTTTGATGGAAAGTTGCGATAATGGAGATGCTTTCGAAACTGAATCTGTTCACTCTCGTACGATTTTGTCGCAAAATAGGTCTCCAGGGAGAATATCTTCTACTGACATGTCTAAGACATTTTTGGGGCAACTATAGCTGCAAACGATCATCCATAGGTTCACCTTTCACATCTTGCAACAGAAAAGACATTAGTTAAAAATGGATTTTTTATCGAATAAAATATGGGTACACATCTTTTTGGGTCACCCTAAACCTGGTAAAATCATGTCAAACTATACGTGTTGGTTGGGTAATGCGAGTTGATTAATTTGTTCAGATCACAGATTATTCGCACTGTGCTTGTTGTCATAATTGTGAATATCATAGATAGCGAGAAGGGATTGCAGGTGGTCAAATAAAGACACACACAATAGGGGTGGAAGGTGGCCTCCAAGTGCCCAATTCACAGTAGTAATCTGTGATCTCCATCATTTGCCTGTGGAGGTCTGCTGAAAGTTCTCCTGCTTGGACTCCAAAAAAATCAGTTCCTATTTTCTGTCGATTTTAAAGAGACTGAGGGGAGTTTGTTCGAGTGGCGGCAAATCAAACCTGCTGTGTTTATCTTCACAACGGCACGAAACATGGGTTTTTGACAGCGCAAAAACTCAGTGCACCTGTTAAAATATCAAACCAGGTGTAACCCAGGGGTTCTCAACCAGTCAATCTTGATCAAGCGGTGTGCCACTGTATGGTCCCAAAATGATCGTGAGGAGTATGCGGGGGAAATTGAAAAAAATTGTCTGTTTCCGTGTTATTGACATTTTATTATTTTGTCTTAGTGTATACTGCAGGCTAAGCATCCTATCACTTTCACAAAGAAGTATTAAAAAAAACAACAACTACAAAAAAAGCAGGTCACTGTTGCTCTACGGCAGCGCCTGACCTGCATCACCAGAAGTTGTTAGGGTTCAGCTGCCTGCAATTGTAGCTGGTGATCAGAGCTGCTGTAATCTATCTTCATTCACATTGAAATCTTTCAAAATGGAAACTGCAGTGACAAGAGAATCATTTTATAGCGGTACACAGGTGTTCATACATTTAATACACTGCTTCTGCGTCAGATCTCTATCAAGATAGGCAGCGATTTTCTTTTGACAAACTCTTGTATCTACTTCATTTTTCTGTTTTACTCATGTTCGAGGGCTGTTATGACTGTTGCTCATCATAGCATGCATGCGTATCCGTGTGCGTGCGTGTGTATGAGTGACCCAAGTGGTGTTCTTCATCTAGTTTGCTGAGCATCCTGGTGTATAGTATCGGCATCCCTAACATATACCGTGTTTGTGGCGGGCACTGGGACCGGGCATCTCACCCAGCAGGTGTACAGGAGGGGGCGGGTTTATGTCACATATATTTCACTGCAGTTTCGGTTTTACTTCACTTTTCTCATTGTTAGCAGTTGGAATAAAGACGTACTCCAATCGACCGTGTGTTCTCATTCCTCAACTGCTACACTGGTGACCCCGACGTTCAAAATGTTCATGACAGCAGACGAAGAGATATCCTCCACGGCCATGCCGCCACGACCGGCGCCTCAGCTCGCAGCTGCCGCCTACGCAGTGAAGCTGCCCGAGTTTTGGAGTAGCGACCCGGCTTCGTGGTTCCAACATGTGGAAGCGCTTTTCCACCTACGAGGCGTCACGACAGATGAGCCGAAATATTATCTGGTCGTGGCGTCTCTCAACGAACAGACGACTCGTCGTGTGCTGCCTCTCTTGCGTGCACCTTCACCGAGCGAAAAATACGCAGCGCTCAAACACCTGCTGCTCCGACGGTTCACGTTGTCGGCCTCTGAGAGAGCAGACAGGCTTCTTTCTCTTCCCGGATTCGGCGACGGAACAGCAGTGGACCTGATGGACAAAATGTTGTCGCTACTGGGTTCGGATGATGGCGGATTCCTGTTCCCCCACGTGTTCCTTCGCCAGCTACCGGCCTCTGTGCGCGCCGTGCTAGCCAACTCGACGTGCCTAGCCACCGGCGACTACCGAGGTTTGGCTGAAGAAGCGGACTGGGTGCTGCTGGCGACACGGAGGTTCGCCGTGCAAAGCGTGACGGCCGAACCCCTCGGCGGAGCGGCAGCGAACATCGACCCGACCCTAGTAGCCGGAGTGGTCACGCGGAAGCGACACGAGAAAGCCCTCTGTTTTTTCCACCAGCGGTTTGGCGCCAAGGCCCGACGCTGCACACCACCCTGCACCTACGAGGCTCCGGGAAACGCCAGCGCCGGCACCCAATAGCGGCCGTGGGTGCCGGCAACGAAAGCGAGCTGCTTTTTATCACAGACTCCTCGTCAGGTAGACGTTTTCTGGTGGACAGCGGGGCACAAGTAAGCCTGCTGACGCCCACGGCCTCAGACAAGACGGCAGGTGGATGTGGGCCTCCCCTGCGCGCAGCTAACGGCTCGCCCATCGCCAGCTTTGGCACCAGGTCGGTAACTGTGTGTTTCCACGAACGAAAATTCGAGTGGGACTTTATTGTGGCCTCAATTACAGTTCCGATAATCGGCGCGGATTTTTTATGCGCTCATGGACTGCTTGTGGACATTGCTAACCGTCGTTTGATCGACGCCATCTCTTTCGCCACTTTCCCATGTGAGGCTGGAGGGCTTGGAGCGTTGACGCACGCAAATTATTTAACGTCAGGTAACGTTTATGAACGCCTGCTGACCGATTATCCGTCGTTAACCACACCCGCCTTTTCCAATGCCGATACAAAACACGGGGTACAACATTTCATTCCCACGGTTGGCCCGCCAGTTTTTGCCCGCGCTCGTCGCCTCGACACGGCAAAATTGGCAATGGCGAAAGGGGAGTTTGCGACGATGGAGCGCTTGGGCATCGTGAGGCGTTCCAACAGCCCGTGGGCCTCACCATTGCACATGGTGCCCAAAAGTGACGGTTCTTGGCGGCCGTGCGGTGATTTTCGTCGGCTTAATAATGTAACCACACACGACCGTTACCCAATTCCGCACATCCAGGACTTTTCCGCACGTTTGGCCGGAGCCGTGATCTTTTCCAAAGTTGATCTCGTTCGCGGTTATCACCAGGTTCTGGTACGGGCGGAGGATGTGCCCAAAACAGCGGTGATTACCCCTTTTGGCCTCTTTGAATTCCTCCGTATGCCTTTTGGCCTGAAGGGGGCAGCACAGGCCTTTCAGAGACTGATGGACTCAGTCTTGCGAGGCCTAGATTTTGTGTTCGTCTACCTCGACGACATTCTTGTGGCCAGCCCTTCACCAGAGGAACACCTGTCACACTTAAGGATGGTTTTCAAGCGTCTTGATGTGCATGGCCTTATCGTTAACCCTGTGAAGTGCCAATTTGGTTTGCCCAAGATCGATTTCTTGGGGCACCGCATTTCTCCACAGGGTGCCATCCCCTTACCCGCCAAAGTGCAGGCTGTGGTGAATTTCCCCCGCCCAGCCACAGTTAAAGCTTTGCAGGAGTTTTTGGGCATGATAAATTTTTACAACCGGTTTCTTCCTCACGCAGCCGACCTCCTACAACCCCTCTACGGCGCCTTGAGAAAAAAAGAAGGCTAATGACCCCGTCGAGTGGGCCCCGCAACGAGTGCAGTCCTTTGAACGAGCCAAGGAGGCTCTTGCGGGTGCAACTCTTCTGGTCCACCCGATCTCAACCGCACAGGTGGCCTTGATTACCGACGCGTCTGATGTTGCCGTAGGGGCGGTGGTTGAGCAGCTTGTGGAGAACGAATGGCAGCCCCTTGCATTTTTCAGTCGGAAGCTGCAAGATAACGAACGCAAGTATAGTGTTTTCGACAGAGAGTTGTTAGCACTCTATCTTGCAATGCGCCATTTTCGTTTCCTCCTCGAGGGGCGCCGGTTCACCGCCTACGTAGATCATAAACCCCTTACATTCGCCATGTCCAAGGTGACCGAACCATGGTCGGCCCGACAGCAACGGCATCTAGCGGCTATTTCCGAATTCACAACAGACATTCGGCATGTGGCCGGCAAATGTAACCCTGTGGCCGATTGCCTGTCACGCACGATCGTTTGTCCAGTCCAGCTCGGGGTGGATTTCTCAGAGATGGCCACGGCCCAATCTGAGGATCCGGACATCCACGAACTCAAGGCAGCAGGCACGGCCCTGAAACTGGAGGAGGTGGCAGTGTGTGAAGGGGGTCCCGCTCTCCTCTGCGATGTGTCTACGGGTCGCACTCGTCCCGTGGTTCCGCAGGAGTGGCGTCGGCGAATTTTTGATTCAATTCATTCCCTTTCACACCCTGGCGTCCTTGGGGCCAAGTTTGTCTGGCCTGGGTTAAGAAAGGACGTCAGGAAGTGGGCAGCTGCATGCGTGGCATGTCAGCGCGCCAAAGTCCACAGGCACACCCGGGCGAACCTAGAAACTTTTCCGATTCCGGCCAGGAGATTTGACCACGTCCATGTGGACCTGGTCGGGCCCCTCCCTCCTTCGCAGGGTTGCACACATCTCCTCACTATGGTCGATCGGACCACTAGGTGGCCGGAAGCTGTCCCCCTGTCCTCCACAACCTCGACAGACATTGCCCGCGCATTTCTGTCATCCTGGGTCGCACGTTTCGGCACGCCGTCTGATATCACTTCGGACAGAGGCCCCCAGTTTGTGTCCGAGCTCTGGTCGGCCATGGCGCAGTCCTTGGGTGTGCAGGTACACCGCACTATAGCCTACCACCCACAGGCTAACGGGATGTGTGAACGTTTCCACCGGTCACTTAAAGCCGCGCTACGGGCCGCATTATCGGACGGTAACTGGGTTGACCGGCTTCCGTGGGTCCTGCTCGGGTTACGTTCAGCTCCTAAAGAAGACCTTAACGCCGCTCCGGCAGAGTTAGTACTCGGTCAGCCACTCCGCATCCCTGGTGAATTCCTGCCTGAAGCTTCGGGTGCACCTTCTTTCCCCCTTTTGCCAGGGGAGCCCCTGGCTCCAGCACCATTTCACCACGGCGTCCCCAAAATATTCGTTCCGTCTGCTCTCAGGTCAGCCCGTTTTGTCTTCGTGCGTCATGATGCCCACCGCTCTCCCCTCCGGCCGCCGGATGATGGCCCGTTTAGAGTGCTCGAACACGGGGAAAAGAGTTTTGTGCTCGATATGGGTGGGAGAAGGGAGGGCGTTTCTATAGACAGACTCAAGCCGGCTCACATAATTGCAGGCGAGGACGTTTCGCCGGCCCAGGTCCCACGTCGCGGACGCCCTCCAAAACCTCCAGCCTCTCCGCGGCATGCCAGGGTTGAGTGTCGTTCCCCCACTCAGTTCTCACCCGGATCACCTGCCCGAGCAATTTCACCTTTACCACTGAACGACGGACTGCATAGTCATTGTGGCAGGCTGGTCAAGCCCCCTGCAAGATTTTCGCCTTGACTGTCCTTCTGGGTGTTCTGGGGGGGGCTGTGTGGCGGGCACTGGGACCGGGCATCTCACCCAGCAGGTGTACAGGAGGGGGCGGGTTTATGTCACATATATTTCACTGCAGTTTCGGTTTTACTTCACTTTTCTCATTGTTAGCAGTTGGAATAAAGACGTACTCCAATCGACCGTGTGTTCTCATTCCTCAACTGCTACATGTTCACATTTTCTGACAATTGGAACTGCGACAACACGTATTTAAATTGGAATTACTCTCTTTTAGAAAAAATTACAGGATTACCATCGAGCGCCGGGTACACAGTGAAGAGTCTACCAGCAGGAAGCACCGCCAGTTACGAGAGGACTCCATCAGATCAAACTTGTCAACTGCTTAGTCAGTGGCAGCAGCCAAACTCTTGGAACAAACTTACATCTGTGTAGTTGGAGATGATTACGGTTGTCAGTGATGATTTTTTTTCAGTATTAGATGATGTTGTGTTTTTAACTGTTGGCTGTTTCAAATGTTTCCATTTCAAATGTATTATGACTCAGGACAACTGTAACTGTGTCAAAGCACCACTCAGATTTTACTTTTTACAGATAAACATTTGTTTGTCCATTTTATGATGGTTGATTTTGAAAAGAATTGTTTTTTTTTGTAATACATACATTGTATCCCAATTTAATGGCTGTAAAGAATCAATTACACACAATCACATGAAAAGTGCTGAAAAAAGTATGTGAACCCTTTTCAATTTCCTGGATTTCTGCCTGAATTAGCCAAAAAATGCGTTCTAATCATCATCTAAGTCACAACAATAGATAAACACAGTCTGCTTGAACTGATACCTCACAAATAATATGTTTTCATGTCTTTTTATTGAACACACCACATAAACATTTCATTGTGCTTATGTGGATCTTTCAGCAAATGAATCAGAATCAGAATCATCTTTATTGACAAGTATGTAGAACACACAAGGAATTTGTTTCCGGTAGAACACGCTGCACTAGTATCGTTGTCAAAAAAAACTGCTAAGTGGCACTATACAGTTCCATTTTGGCTACTGTTGAAAGAGTTCAAAGAGTTCAAAGAGTTAATGGCTTGGGGTATGAACTAATCAGAGTCAGAAGTAATCAACCTGGAGTCCAATAAATGAGACAGGATTGAAGGAGTTGGGAAAGCTCCTTAACCATGTAAGGTCAATATGGAGTTTTTATTGTCAAGACGCATTGTCTACTGTGAACCATGACTTGCACAAAATATCTCTCAGGCGGCCTACGTTGAAGGCTATGAGGATATCACCAAGTTAAAAAGCAGTAACTTTCTCTGCAGTAACTTTCTCTTACAAAACATCACCTTCATCACTTCTATAGTACAATATAATACAATACTTCACAATCAATCTTTATCAATATAAAAAAACTTGCAACAAATAAATAACACTGTATTCGCCACACATACAACTGTCTGACTGTGTCTGTTAACTGTTTTAACTTAAAAACAACTTGAAATTGTCTCATAAAGTAGACTTTTCTTGAAAGGTTGTTCATTGTCCTCAATCTAAGGCTGGGGTCCTCAACGAGTCGACCATGATTAACCTGTCGCACTTAGACCCAAGTTGATCACAAGGTGTAGAGAAGGAAATGGAAAAAAAATAAAGCAAAATGAAGAAATTAGAGCTGTGATAGTCAGGTTTGTGCACTGAACAAAAATATGACCCATGCATCCGCGTCAGGTGTCTACTAAGCTCGGCAGTGATTTTCTTTTAACAAACTATATCTCATCTCATCTCATTTTCCGTACCGCTTATTCCTCATTAGGGTCGCGGGGGTTGCTGGAGCCTATCTCAGCTGTCTTCGGGCACGAGGCGGGGGACACCCTGAATTGGTTGCCAGCCAATCACAGGTCACACAAAGACATACAACAGTCACTCTCACACTCACACCTAGGGACAATTTGGAGTGGTCAATCTGCCTGCCATGCATGTTTTTGGAGTGTGGGAGGAAACCGGAGGACCCGGAGAAAACCCACACGGTTCCGGGGAGAACATGCAAACTCCACACAGGGAGGCCGGACCGGGACGCGACCTCTGCACTGTGAAGCCGGTGTGCTAACCACTCGACTACCGGGCCGCCCTACAAACTATATCATATCCGCTATATCAGGGGTCGGGAACCGATGGCTCTCGAGCCATATATGGCTCTTTTGATGATTGCATCTGGCTCACAGATAAAACAAAATATTCTCGCTTTTTTGGCTGCTCGTTTTGATTGGATGATACTGGTGTACTTTGCCATTGCTGTAGAAACAGGTAAATTCCCCCTTTGGAAAAAGCCCATTTGGTCATGAGCTCAAAATTAATGACCGACAAATAAAATGGTGAAAAGAAAAAAAGATGAGGAGTATTGCACACTTCAGGTTGAATGGACCGAAGGATTCGCTTTTGTGGAGAAAACATCCCTAGCCGTGCTAGACCTCTGCTCTGATAGGTCCATGTGCCAGACCCCTGCTCTGATAGGTCCTCCTCTAAGGTCGGGGGAGTAGTGCAGCACTCCCCGAAGCCCGTCTGATTACAGAGATACCTCGGTTTACGAACCCCTTGGCTTACGAACGTTTCAGTTTACGAACGTTACATTTCTGAAAATTTTACCTTGGTATACGAACTTTAGCTTGGCATACAAACTTTTTCATACACGGAGCTGCCTCAATGAATCAGAATCAGAATCAGAATACCTTTATTCGTCCTACAATGGGGACATTTGCAGTCCACAGCAGCAATTGAAAAGGGATGGGGTTGGGGTGGGGGTGAAAGGATAGAAAACAAGATATTCTAAGCATAACAAAATAAAGTGTCAACTGTATACTGTGCAGATGTAAATGTGCAAAACCGTTTCATAAGAAAAACTGTACATAGTGCAGAATCAAGAAATGCATTTTGATATATTGCAACAACCCATATTTACAAGTGTCCAGTTTTTTTTCTTTTTTCACATGTGATCATTGAGAATTGTGAAGCCTGACAGCAGTCGGTAGGAACGAGCGGCGATACCTCTCCTTCTTGCAGCGCGGGTGTAATAGTCTCTGGCTAAAGGAGCTACCCAGTGCTGTGGTGAGTGATGTGTCGTTCGCGAACGAGCCCGTTCTTCTTACAACAAAATGGCATCTGAGTGTTTTTGTCCTCTATTCCCCGCCCCCAGTCTTCGGTTAAAGGCACGTGATTGGTCAAGAACGCAGCAGTGCGTGGGGGTGGTTTAAACATTAAAGAGAAACGCAGAAGACAGTGAGAGAGTTTCAACTTTGATAGTTCAAAGGCAGGATGTAGACTGCAATGTTAAAATATCCCATCAATCAGGCTCCACAAACAACCCGTACAAGCCATCTGTACACTTGATGCAAAAAGCTATCAACCCAGCTAAACAGAACACAATTGATGAGGAACTCGTTACAATTATCACTGAGAAAGCACCTACAAGGGATGATTCCTCAAGATGGTGAAAGAAGAACGTTACATTCCTCATTAAGTGTTTAATGCTGATGAAACCGGCCACACCATTCCATCAAGCCATCAACGACCATCACAGAGGTAAATAAAACTACGTTATTATACAGTACAGTTTATTTCTTTAATAATGATACCGTAGCACATTTATTATACATGAAATAAGGTATATTTTGTGTAGTTTTAAGGCTTAGAAAATTAGAAAGTAGAAAATCATGTTTTACAGGGACCTGGGAACGGATTGTTCTCATTTTAATGGTTTCCTATGGGCAAATATTTTTTGGGATACACACTTTTCGCCTTACACACGCTGTCTGGGAAGCAATTAAGTTTGTAAGCCAATGTTTCACTGTACTTCTATTGTGCTATCCCTGTCTCTGATTTCACCTTATTAGCCAATCTGATTACCTCTCCACTCTGGCTGTATCCCTGGCTTTGGATTCACCTCTAAAGGTGCACACTTTATTACCCAAAAAAAATGTCCTTCATTTGCTCCGAGTTGTGGCGTTTATGTTCACTCACTGTCTACATTCTCAATTATATTTATTGTCAACGTCAATAAAAAAGGCTTGGCTTACCGGCATGTCGATCATACAATAAACAGACAGTCACTAGGCAAACCCGCGCTTCATACTGATGAATAAAACATTGCTCCAACCCAGCTACACCCATTTCAGGTTGAGCATCGTAATTGTCCCTCTACCTACTTAGACACTACCAAGTTATAATTGCCATTCATCCAATCAAAACAAATACAGATGCCATAATCAAACTTATCAAAAACAAATGGAATAATATTCCTCCTCATAATAATATCAATAATCGGAAAAAAATTGTGAAACAAAGTACAGTGAGACCTTGGCTTACGAACTTAATTGGTTTCCAGACAGAGTGTGTAAGGTGAAAAGTGTGTATCCCAAAAAGGTTTTGCCCAGACGAAACCAGTGAAATGAGAATAATCCGTTCCCAGGTTCCATAAAATATATTTTTCAACTAAATAAGGCTTAAAGGACAACGGACGTCTCCGGACAAGTTGTGTCCATAATTTGTAAAATGGCTTCAAATGACTTCTACTGAGCGTATTTTACAAAGATTCCAGCGCATATAGCTATATTTTACATTTTAAGACTCGCACTGAATATTCCGGAAGTCTTTTTTTTGAATTGGTGACGAGTCCGTACATGACGTCACTGAAAGAACGCCCCTGACCGAAAAAAGGGCACATTGTAGCAGTCCTTCCATCACGTCATTATATTTTGCTGTACTTGTTTGGTCTGAAATGTCATGTTGCACCAAAAAGAGCCAGAAGAGGGCGACCAAGCTCCATGTAAGGAATTTCCTCACACGGAGCTTCTGCTTCTTTTTTGGTAATACATTTCCCCCCAATGTTGCCTCAAAATGGCAGGGAATAAATTCTTTAATCGATTGCAAACATGTATGCTTTCCTCTTCAGAACTATTTGAATCGTATTCATAAATGGATGCGTAACAAGAAAGCATATTCTCTGAATCTGTGTGTGATGTCACGAACTGGGGGCAGGACTTTCTGAAAATGCCCAATTTGCAGCTCCATTTTTTGCAGATTTTGGACAATTTAAGTCATTTTTATTGGTGTTTTGCATTTGAATAAAAATATCATACAGCGTGTTTTGGGTATTTAAGATGCTATAAAATGTTTTACTGATGTCAGTTAGGAAACAAAAAAGTGATGTCGGTTGTCCTTTAAAACTAAACACAATGTACCTTATTTTATGTATAACAAATGTTCTATTGTATTGTTATGAAAGAAATACACTGCACTGTATAATAAAGTCACTTTATTTACATTTGTGGTGGTCATTGTTGGCTTAATAGAATGGCATTGGAGATCGGAGGTCAGAGGGAATTGCTGTTTGGAAAGAGGCACATTCCATAAGGACTGTAATTAAAGAAATAAACTGTACCGTAAAATAAAGTCGTTTTATTTACTTTTGTGATGGTCATTGATGGCTTGATGGAATGGCATTGGAGGTCGGAGGTTTGGAAAGAGAGGTACATCACATGAGGACTGTAATTAAAGAAATAAACTACTGTAAAATAAAGTTGTATTTACCTTTGTTATGGTCGTTGATGGCTTATGGAAGGAAAGTCACCTTCCATAAGGACTGTTGGTAACTCAACCTCTGGTGTGGCTTCTTTTCTTTGCTTCTTTTGGGACTCCACATCATTTTTGCTGATTAAAAACCTCTTAATGGACACCTGTTTCTTTCTGAGTTGTAAGGTCTTACGAAACTGATGCATCACATTATCGTTCATCATGTTGATGACTCTCATAGCCACAGTCTTTTCTTGATGGAACTGTTCAATAAAAGCCTGCAATTCATTCCACTTTGCCAACATTTCCTTAATGCGCTCACTTGATGCTGCAGCAATCTCCTCCTCCTCCTCATAAGACAACTCCTGGATGGCTTGCTGCTGCTTGTCCTCTTGAAGGGTAATCAAATCCTCCGTGTTGAGGACCTCATTATGGTCAGCAACAAGCTCCTCGATATCATCCGCATCCACTTCGAGTCCCATGTTCTGTCCAATGGAAACAATTTCATCCAAAACAGCCTCCAAAATCCCTCCCAAGGATGCATGCGGGCCACAAATTCTTCCAAGCTGCTTTCAATGATCGGAGGGTAACATCATGCCAGGCCTTTTGTACCAGCTGAACACAATGAAACACGTTGAAATGGTATTTCCAATAATCCCTCAGGGATAGTCCGGTGTCATTTGTCACTTGAAAGCTTCTGGTAAATAAAGCCTTTGTGTAAAGCTTTTTAAAGCTTGTAATCACTTGCTGGCCCACAGGCTGCAGGAGAGGGGTTGTGTTGGGAGGGAGGAATTTTGCCTTAATTAAATTAAGATCACCCTGAAGTTCCTCCTCTGAATTTGGTGGATGCGCTGGGGCATTGTCATGGAGAAGAAGACACTTGACAGGGAGTCCTTTCTCCTCTAGATATTTTCTCACTGAAGGAGCGAAAACATCATGCATCCAGTCGTGTTTTCTCACATATAATTGCTTTACTCACGCTGTCGCCGAACAGCTGCTAGGTACATGTTTTAGGCCTGTGACAGCATCCGACTATGATAAAGAAAAGAAAATGATAAAGATGGATGGATAAATGATGAATGAATAAAAAAGAAACAAAATGCAAAAAATGATGAACTTACGACCGGCAATATGAGGTGCATGTGGCTATTAAAATGATATTTGTTGTCTTGTTGTCTAAGAGGGAGACATTTTAATCTGTGCCATATGTTGCACATACTGCCCATTTGACAATAAAGTTGTACTTGACTTGATCAGCATGGCTTCTCAGAGTAGTCAGAAATTAATCAAGCATAAAATATTGCACATCCATCCATCCATCCATTTTCTGATCCACTTTATCCTCACATATAGTAAAGGTCATGGGTCATGCTGAAGCCTATCACAGCTGTTGTCGGGCAGTAGGCGGGGGACACCTTCAAACAGTTGCCAGCCAATCGCAGAGCACAGGGTGACGAAAAAACCATCCACAGTCCCACTCACATCAAGGGACAACCTAATGTTCAATTAGCCTGCCATGCATGTTTATGGAATGTAGGAGAAAACTGGTGTACCCAGGGAAAAAAACCCCGCACGAGAACATGCAAACTCCACGCAGGAAGGTCGGCGCTGGAATCAAACCCGGTAACTCTGCACTGCAATGTTAACGCGCCAACCACTCGACTACCGGGGTCCCATCACAATTATATGTACAGTATATTCATAAAGAGACTCGATCATTATACCTAACATTGGTCTAAGACAGGGGTGTCAAACTCTGTCACATCCTGATTGGCGTCAGGTGCGCGCCCCTCCCCTCCTTGCTCTCCGGGCTCGCTCACCTGATTCCAATCCCATTGATTGTGCCTTCTGGCTATAAAAGCCACCCGTTTCCACTCGGTTGTCGCCGGTGTATTCTACTATCCCATGTTCCTGTCACCCACAGTACGCAGGTCGGTTCCGCTCGGCTGTCGTGCCTTCCCGTTCGGTTGCCTTACCTTTTGTTTTTCCCTGCGTGTCTAAGTAAAACTCTTTCTGAACTATACTGTCTCCATCGAGTATTTTGGATCCAGCTTCCTTCTTTTTTGTCGTCCGTCGAGATCTGTCGCCACTCATTTTTGTCAAGTTATATGTAGTAGTTACGTTTCCCTTAGAGGGTCTTTATGAATTTTGTAAAATCAGATATATTTTTAATGCTCTCCAAATATTACAGACACAACGCATGACACACGAACAACAAGTTTTAAAACCATGCGTCAAGAATAATGACTCTTGTTATGGAGTACATATGACAATTTGAAATTGTAGTTCAGACTTTCGCAAGCATCATGGAATTTAAATAACTTTATTTGCTTTCTTGGTCTACATAAAATGGTGTGGTAGGCCACATCTGGCCCCCCGTCCTTGACTTTGACTCTTATGGTTGAAGAGGTCAATGCTGTATCATTTACAGGTTCATCACATGTTGTTCAGCAGTGGTCCCTTGAATTTATCATGTGTGACTCTGGAAGAAAGTATGTGGATCCTGGCTTCATTTTACAACTATTTGTGTATTCAAATTAGAGCCTGTTTCATCAGATACAACTTGAAATAAGATGAAAATACACAGCAAAATTTGTAGCTACCAGTGTTTGTTTCTCATGTTCACATAAGGTTAAAAGTGTTTTTTAAAATCATGATTAACTGCACAAAATATTGTGGCTTGTGACGCAAACGGAAAGCCTGTATGAGACCACCGTAAACATTGTGTCGGTTTTAGCCAAATCAGAAGACGCCGACAGCCCTGCCACACCAATACACAATGATAAGTGGAAGAAGAACAAGGTGGGGAGGCTGAAGCAAGTTCACCAGCCTCACTGAATAATTGTGAATGGCCCAACAACTGGCCAGGCAGGAGAAGAAGTGAGACAGACTTCCGCTCACACATTAGTTTGATTGGAATCAATGCAATGCCGAAGAAGTCACTCAGGGTAAGCCTCAACAAAGAATCCTCCTATCAGCCATTTCCCTTTAAGCATATCAACCATTTTCCTGTAAACCAATCTGAAAGTTGTTTGTTGAATGCTGATTTGAACAACATCCATCTGGCCACCGTCTGTTGATTTGAATGACGTCAAAAACATTTTATCAGATAGAATGCTCACACTCTACACGGCCTAGCTGGCAATCTGCAACTACTGGAATGCATTCCCTTTCAGCTATGGAAGAAATAGCTTCCTTCCTTCTTTACTTTATACTTCCTTTCATTAGTTTGTTTGACTTGACTGCAGCACACTCTGTTACTTGCAGTGTTTTTGTTGAATCACCCAAATATATCCACACCATTTAAAAAAAATACTTTTTCCCAATAAATAAATACATAAATAAAGTATATTGATCAATTCATTCTTTACAAAGTGGTACACACAGAACAGTGTTCGGGCCTATTTTGAGGGTTTGTCTTCACTCCTGATGAAAGTCAGGAAAGATTTGACAGTCAGATGTTCTCTAAAATATTACGATGGCTTATTGTATTACCGTGCGATGTGTGCTAAAAGACAGGCGCGCTCCTCCACATTTAAATCAAAGCGGTACAAGAGTGGGTTTAAGGCCAAGAGTTGAAACAGCCAAACTTGATCCTGTTCCAATTTACAATTGCAAGGCCAATGTGCTACGTCAACATCAAAGTGAGCCACGACGATGACTAATTGTAATATAAAATGTCATGGCAGCCAACGTGGAAGCTACTTGTCGATTGCGCTTTTACTAAACACAAATGGAGGAACAACTGGTTGTGTTGCCCCAAGTCATTCCGCATCATAAAAGGGAGGATGTTTTTCTGTTTCTGTTTCTGAAGCGCTCAGTCGTACAGGAGTGGTCCATCGATGAGAAGGTTTCTTCAGCCGTCATCTGTACTTCTTTGAAGGTGTCGGACGTTTCGCTTCTTATCCAAGAGGCTTCGTCAATGAACTAAGATTTGCTGGTAGTTTTGGCCATATATAAATCTCCCTACTGTCCAGACGTGACGGTGCCAAACTCTGCTGTGATAGGTCCCTGCTCTCAGGTTGGGGGTAGCACGGGACTATTCCCTGAGGCTACACTGATTACTTTGATTGTTCTGACTGATTATTTATATTGTCCTGCTTGATTATGGGGTCTATGATTGGCATGATTGCCCCATTTGCTCTTGTATCTAAGCCTATGTGGTCTAAGTAGTCTGTTGTACAAACGATCCAAATTAAACCTCATTTATTCATTTTATTTATTTAGTGAATGGTTTTGCTCTTTTATGAAAATACAGTAAAGTCTCGTTATATCGATATCGGATATATCGATAGTCTTATATCTACTTTATTCATGCAAACAGGGTCGGATATATCGATAGTCCCGGTTATATCGATATTTTTTCGGACTCCCTTGAATATCGATATAACGAGACTTTACTGTAGCTACTTTTATTCCTCTTTCAAACCATCTATTTTCTTTCGCTAAGATTTTAATCTTATTGTCGTCAAATGTGTGGTTGGTAGCTTTTAGGTGCATATGTACTGCAGATTGAGGCCCACTAGTATCCCTGCGATGTTGATAAATAATTTTTTTGGGAGAATTTGTTTAGTCTCCCCAATGTATTGCTCTTTACAATTTTCATTTTGACAATGTATTAAATAATGTTTCATTTGGCAGCTTATCTTTTGGATGCATTAATTTTTGCCTTAAAGTGTTTATCGGTTTGAAATAAGTAGGAATTTTGTGTTGCCAAAGGACTCGTCCCCCCAACCGGAGAGCAGGGACCTATCATAGCAGAGTCTGGCACCGCCACGTCTGGACAGTAGGGATATACATATAGGGCCAAAACTGCCAGCAAATCTTAGTTCGCTGACGAAGCCTCTTGGATAAGCGAAACGTCCGACACCTTCAAAGAAGTACAGATGACAGCTGAAGAAACCTTCTCATCTATGAGGATGTTTGTAGTTACCATATAAGTGCTCTAATAATATTCATAATATTAGGAAGAATGCGGTACGGAAAATGAGATGAGATGAGAATAATTCCTACAAAAACAACACAGACCTCTCAGCGGTCGCTGTTCAGTTACCAAATGTGGACTCAGGAGACTACGGCTCACTTTGCGCCAGTCTGTCTCAGATAAGCTCGGATGCAGGAAAGCTGGCGACATTTCAGAGTCTTGTTGATTTATGGCTTTCGCTTTGCACGGTAAAGTGTCAACTTGCATTAATCGATGTACGTAGCGAGGAAGTGTGTTAACTGCCTGTGGTTTTCAGAAGGGTTCCGCAACAATGGCGTTTTTGTAGGCAATGCCACTTGAGGCATCATAGGTCAGGGGCACTCAATGTTGGTTTTTCAGTTTTGACGCTTTCATGCCGAGATTTCTCCAGATTCTCTGAACCTTTTTATGAGATAGAAAGTAGATGATGAAATCATGAAATTATTTTCAATGGTATGTTGAGAAACACTGATGTCGTTTTTCCTTTGCTGCATTTTTTCTCAGTCGCCTGTTTCCAAATAACATCTTCACCCGAAGAATGTTACAAGCAGCTGTTTTTTTGTATTTCATCGTTTTTTTCCCCCAGCAGTTTCTCTTTTCATTTAAAATTGTTTTAGAACAGACCTGGAGGACACTTGGGATTAATAACGAGTTTTATGTGCACAATGCTGATACTAAAGTTACTTTTTGTTCCAAAATACCCAAATAGTTATAAAGAAATGCAAATACAGTGAACCCTCATTTATCGCGGGAGATAAGTGCAAAAAAATAACCAGCGATAGGCGAAATCCGCAAAGTACAATGTAGGCAAAAAAAAAAAAAAATTACAATGCAAAACTGTACATACTGCAGAATGAAACAAAAAATGAAACCTCTTTTTTAATAGTTTAAAGAACGGTGTTGTAAAACAGTATTTTGCTGCTGCGCCTATTTGTCCTGAATCCTCTGCGCTGTAGCGTCTTTTTCTACTGGAGACTTTCTCCGAGAGAAGAACATTGTTATCGGTAGTTGTTGGCACTCTCTTTTTTTTGTCTTTCTTTTTTTGAGAATAGAGAACAGCTCATGGTGCAGAATGCTCCATGAGCTTTCTAAGCCAGTGTCTTTGATTTTGTTCTGCTTTGTTTGCAGTGTTGTTTCTTTTACTTTGTTTGTTTGCACATTTGCATGCCATTAATAAAAAAATAAAAAATAAAAAAATCATGTTTTTTCCCCCTGGAAAAAAATCTACAATGCACTGAAGCCGCGATAAGTGAACCGCAAAGTAGCGAGGGATCACTGTACACATGCTCCCCTCTGGATTCCAAAATGAGTTGCGCTGGCTTGGGGTACATTTTTGGCTGTCACATCATTGAATAAAGTTTGAGAACCGCTGCTCTATAGGATTTACATTTGGACATTGTTTCTTTTCATTTTGAAATCTTCTCCATAGAGACTGTGATGGCATCACTCCTGCCTTCTGGGCATTGTTGATATTGATGTATTTGCCATCTTCTTAAAGCTTAGCAAGTGCTTGTTTTTCATGTTGTTTTAAAGACGTGTGGATTATACTGCTAACTCTCATGTGGTCTTCAGGCAAAACCTCAAGTCATAGCCTTGACATTCAGATTCATTTATTGCTCTCAGATTGTCTTCTATCTTTTTGTTTCGATTTCAAAACCAATGCTTTCAGACGACAGAAAAAAAGGAAGAATCACTCTTTAAACTTCCTAATTAGCTTCAGACCACGCACCCATGCTTCCTCATCCTGCAAATTGAAACAGTTTTTCCTTGCTGCCAGCCCAAGAAAATCAGCTTGCACACTTCATGCACAATACCAACTCTGTCTGAAGTGACATTGATTCAGAAGAGACTTACGCCAGCCCAAGTGCCTGGTTTTTCTTTCATGTTCATTGCAACATCGAGTGTTGTCTCCCATTGATGAAATGACGTCACATCATAAATTCTCATTCATTTGGATAAAGTAAATAAAACTAGTGTAGTGTGTATTAAGACCAATAATTTCTGTATATGTTGCGACGACTGAGTAATAAGAGCGTTCAGTGAGTAAAATCAACAATACACTCTTTTGGGCAATATTTGGGAGTATGCTTTCTTGAAATCACAGTTTCAGCATTCAATTGTACCATTGTAAGAGTGGCCATTGCTTTCCTCAGGTTAATTTGGATTTTCTTGCCCTACGTGTTGTATTCTTGCTCATGTTATGAACAGACATCCTGGTGCTGCACAAACGTGCATCGTAAAAAACATCGCTTGTATGCCATCTTCTGATGAAACAACTCTGTCGTGACGCCATGCCATAACATCATTTTGTAAGGCACCTGCTCAAGCACCACCCCTTTTTTCATTTTGCACTTTTAGTCGTCAGTCTCAATTGGACACAAAGACCCACATTCTCTTTCATTTTGATTCATAGCATCATGTTGTTTCACATGCACATTTTGACAGCATTATTGCATTCATAAACAGTGTCTTATGGCAAGTCATTGTAGTTTGGCATTGTGCATGCTAATTGAAGTCTGCTAAATGGGACTCAGTCATCATAAAAATACAAACCGAAGTTTTTGCAGCGATGTCATCGCTTGATTATTCATTCAATCAACCAAAATAAACCAGAATCATTTTTCGCCAAAAGTAATTTTTGTTCATAACCAGACGTCCTACTACATAATCGCACAAACCCGTTTCACTACCACCTACTTTTCATTAAAAAAAAAACAAGAAAAAAAATAATGTGACACTGTTTTCATTTAATGGGTCTACCCTGTCACCACATACAGCAGGTGGCATGCTCGATAAATAGTCCTGGTGAGGAGAGCATTAAAAGCACATTTTTTTCAGCCTCACATTACCGTGTGGCTTCCTTTTAGAAAGCGCACACAACAGTAAGTGCCTGGGAAATGTCAACAATGTGGCCTCGTACTTTCTGGACTGCTCTAGTAAATAGTAAATTCTATTCAAACATTTACCAGCACACTTTTCTTCAGAGCATGCTTCAAGATGAAGTGAACTTTACCCAGAGCCATACTTTTTACACAGAATAGTCTTTCTATTTAAATGTTTTGGGGAACTGTGTTCTTTTGTGTTTGTTTATGTTAGCTTCATTCTGTTGTGTTTTTTTTTTACTTTTAAAATATTTTAAAGTTAAAGAATATGAGAAATGTGTTAAGCTCTTGAGGTTGTTACATAATTAAATACACAGATGACTTCATGTTTTTGTGAGTTAGACAATGCTACACAATAAATGATTCTCATGAAAATTTCTTTCACTTTAGTGGAGGCTATTTCTCCCACGTCTTAGGAACGATCCAAGCCATACAAATCAGTCATCACCAAGCAAACCAAAAGGAAGATATTGTCAGCACATCATCAACACCACAGTGCCATCCATCGACAGTTGCCAAACACCACTTTAGTCTCTGCCTCTGTCCTCTCGCATGTTGCTTCCCTTTCTCCTTTTGTTCACCACGTTGTTTGTACAACGGGTCAAATTCCTCCACCCCCGCACGTTCATGTGTGGAGCTAGTAAAAAAGAATTAAAGTGGAAAGAAAAAGAAGGGATCTCTTCTTGGACAAGAATATACAGTATGGACCATATACTGCATCTTTAGAATGTCTCTACTGTATAACTGTCACGGTTTGCAAGGTGGTGATGGTGGTTGTGCAGGATGTATTTGAATTAAATTTTTTATTGTATTAAAATAAAGTCAGCAGGAACAAAATCTAAAGCATCAAAATCCTCTGAACAGAAAAGTACAAAGTATTAAAGAAAACCATGAGTAAAAATCTGCCAAGATGAAACAAGCCTGACAGGGTGTAACAAACACCTTCAGTGCAATACAATACACTGCAGTACAATGCAATGACCCAACGCCGAATGGTCGGGCTGGGAGTCCTTTTAACTGCCACTGATGAGGACGACCAACACCTGTGCAACTGAGGGCGGGGCCGTCAGCGCTATTCGTTGGTCACCAACCAGAACGCGACAGTCTGCCACGGATTGAAACGACCAACACCTGTGCAGGTGCCGGAGGGGCCGACAGCGCCACCCGTTGGTCGCCAACCAGATCGTGACAATAACATACTGTATATGTGAAAATAAATGTATAATTATAAAATAAATGTGATTAATTCTTTCATTTTCCAAATCACTTCATCCTCACTAGGGTGGTACAGGGTGCTGCAACCTATCCAAGCTGTCTTCGGGCAATATGTGGAGGACACCCTGAACCGGTTGCCAGCCGATCGCAGGGCACACAGAAACAAACGATTGTTCACACTAACACATCGGGCGAAATTGGAGTATTCAATCAGCTTGTCATGCATGCTTTTGGAATATGGAGTACCCTGGGAAAACTAATGCAGGCACGGGGAGAACATGCAAACTCAGGGATCGATCCCACAACCTCTCCCTGTATATATATATATATATATATATATATATATATATATATATATATATACGTAATACAAGACATAACAGAAAATGAAGAAATGTAGGGACAATCAAGAGAGAAGTGGTTCGGAGTTCGGCCAGATTAATCGGCATCTGAGAAGTTATGTAAACTTCAAGATGAGAGTGATAAATGAGGCAGTGTTTAAACAATTGCAAGGCAGCTGCGAAATATGGTGTCACCGAGTGCAATATACGGAGATCGTGAGCTCAAAAAGATCACCTAAAAACGCTCAGAGTCAGAGAAAAGCTTTTCATGGTCCACACAGCGGCCACTTTGAAGAACTTGTTCGAATTTGATGGTTTAAGCCAGGGGTGTCAAAGTCATTTTTTGCCGCGGGCCACATTGTAGTTACAGTTTCCTTTCAAGGGCATTTATGAATTTTGGGAAGACATTAGAATGTTTTATCCCCTCAAATATTACATATAGAGCGCACAACAAATTGACAAATAACCAGTTTTCAAATCTGAGGTAAAAAATAATGACTGTTATTGTGGTTGACATGGGACAATTTAAAAATTTGGTTCGGACTTTAGCAAGCATCATGGAATTTCACAGGTTTGATTTGCCTTCACCGGCAGAATAAAATGATGTGGCGGGCAAGATTTGGCCCACGGGCCTTGACTTTGGCACTTGTGATTGAAGCGGTTATTGCAATGTTTGTTGTTTTATCACAATAGGTCGGTTTATTTCTAAATATCAGAAGCCATTTATTTACAAATGTATATACACTCTAGTTTACATGTTTAAATGTTCAGACATGATTTTGAATGAGGCAAAATACTGTAACATGCTTTTGCTCCCAAATATATTATATTTTTTTCAAATGTATTGTAATTATTTTCAGCATGAAAATTAATTTGGTTTCAAAAAGTATTTTTTTCAAACTTGAGTCTTGAAAAAGAGGGGATTGTCTTATAATCAGGGCCAATATATATACAGTAAAGTCTCGTTATATCGATATCGGATATATCGATAGTCCCGGTTATATCGATACTATTTCTATGCACGCACGGAGAAAATTACATGCAAACAGGGTCGGATATATCGATAGTCCCGGTTATATCGATATTTTTTCGGACTCCCTTGAATATCGATATAACGAGACTTTACTGTACATGTAACATCCGATTTACAAATTACGACCACCCGTACTTATGGCCACGACTGCCAGACCATTTTTTTTTATTTTACTCAGGCTCATCAAAAATTTGAGGTAACATTGACAGTATCATTTTATTTATCTCAAAGTGTGGGCATCAATTGCACGAGTTTGACGACTGCCAATGTTCTCACCGTGTGACTCGTAGAAATTAACACAGCGCCCTACATCAAAAACGCAAAGAGTTGCGTACATAATACATGTACGTCTGTGTAAGCTCTCAGTCGTACAGGAGTGGTCCATCGATGAGAAGGTTTCTTCAGCCGTCATCTGTACAAAAGTGAAGGTTTCGGACGTTTCGCCTCCTATCCAAGAGACTTCGTCAGCGAACTAAAGTCTGACTGGTCGTATCGGCCCCATTTATATATCCCTAATGTCCAGACCTAGTGGCGCCGGACACAGCTATGATAGGTCCCTACTCTCAGGTTGGGGTTTTGTCCCTGGGAAGGATGTGAGGGCCTGTTTCTCCATCTCTTCCATGTAAAGATTAGCCACTATGGGTGAAACTGGTGAGCCCATAGCACAACCATGGATTTGTTTATAAAATTTTTCCCGAAATTGAAAATACGTAGTATTAAGGCAGATTTCTAATAATTGGCAGATGTGATCCGGTTTCAGTTTGGTACATTGCAGGAGTTTCTGAAAAATTACAAAGAGTCCTTTGGCAACATAAAATTCCTACTTATTTCAAACCGATAAACACGTTAAGGCAAAAATTAGTGCATCCAAAAGATAGGCTACCAAATGAAAAACAAAGTAATGTATTTTATTCCATACATTGTAAGAATGAAAATTGTAAAGAGCAGTACATTGGGGAAACTCAACAAATTCTCAAAAAAAGACTTTATCAACATCGCAGGGATAATACTAGTGGGCCTCAATCGGCAGTACATTTGCACCTAAAAGCTACTAACCACTCATTTGACGACAATGAGGTTAAAATCTTAGCGAAAGAACATAGATGGTTTGAAAGGGGGGTAAAAGAGGCGATTCTTATAAAACAACAAAATCCTTCATTAAACCGGTCGGGTGGTGTGAGGTTCAATTTGGATCGTTCATACAATAGCCTGCTCAGGCAAAACAGGTTAGGCAACTTTCGCAATGCTGATGAGGGTCGTTATGCTGATGAGGTGATACCGGGGGGAGTGGGGGTAATAGGCCAATCGTTAGTCAGGAATGTAGGAACAATCAGTGGGGCCACAGGGGGGGGTCCCGCGCCCCCCCCAACCTGAGAGTAGGGACCTATCATAGCTGTGTCCGGCGCCACTAGGTCTGGACATTAGGGATATATAAATGGGGCCGATACGACCAGTCAGACTTTAGTTCGCTGACGAAGTCTCTTGGATAGGAGGCGAAACGTCCGAAACCTTCACTTTTGTACAGATGACGGCTGAAGAAACCTTCTCATCGATAATACATGTACAGGTGAGTGAAAACATTGCTCATGTTTAAGGTCATGAAAAACTTGGTGAATTAAAATATGTTACTCATGTTAGAAGAATATAATTATAATTGTGTTTTTAATGTAAATGTGAAATGTTTTAATATGGTTAAACGATACGTGGTTAGAGACCACTCCAAATTGTCCCAAGGTGTGAGTGTGAGAGTGACTGATGTATGTCTTTGTGTGCCCTGCGATTGGCTGGCAACCAATTCAGGGTGTCCCCCGCCTCGTGCCCGAAGACAGCTGAGATAGGCTCCAGCAACCCCCGCGACCCTAATGAGGAATAAGCGGTACGGAAAATGAGATGAGATGAGAGATACGTGGTTAGAGCCACACTGAAACAGGTCAGGTTTTGGATTGGTACATTGTGCATGGAACGCAACGCATGGTCTATGCGTCACGCCTCACCGTGCCGTACTGAAGTCATGTGGTTCGATCATCACCCTCTTTTTTTAGCAGTGTCAGTCACTTTCTGAAATTTCATGCCCAACAGCCATTTTGCGGCCAGTTTAATGGAGATGATTTTTTTAGCAATGCTCCAATGCCAATTTATTTAAAAAAAAAATCCCTTATGGGCAACAAGAGCTCAGATGCATGACTGGTATGAGCGAAACATAGTTCTGAAGCGACACCAAGTGGAAGGAAACGGTCCTGTCACCCCGTCCCATGTCTTTTTCAGAATCGACCACAACAAAGAGGAAGGCTGGTTGCCAGAAAAGACACATTAAAATAAGGAAACGGATTTCTGTATTTATTTTAAGCACAGCAGCTCAATGACATGTCTTTAATGAATTGAGAAAGCTGCAGTGCTCAATAAATCAGATGTCATTTTTCAAGGATAAATGCCAAGGACGATGCAATTTACCAGGGAAATGGGAGAGGATTGGGTCACCAAATTCATGTTCTGAAGAACACCGATTGCTCTGGGCCAGGGGTGGGTCAGAGACTAAGAGCCATTCATTTTTACTGTGCTACTGCAAAGAGGCAGCACATACACACTCACGCACACACAAGACAACTTTTAACATGCTACCGCAGTAGCAGCAATGTTTTAAGGCACAAATAATAATAAATCGACGGAACAAAGTATTTTTTATTACAAAATATAACCAAAATGTTTGGTACTGGGAGACTGTCCTAAGGAATTTATAACATTGTTTTCCAAATACAGTACAACATCATCCCATTTGCTTTGCTCGGTCACACATTTATGTTCATGAGAAAGCCAGAGCCTATTCCAGCTGGTTGCACACTGGCCAGGGCAAGTCAGAGACAGTCATTCACATCAGAGGCAGTCATTCACACCAGAGGCAGTCATTCACATAAATTCACAAGTACTGTACCACCTCTCAGGGATGTGAAAGCGCAACACTGCTCGTGCCAAACATGTCAACACGACATGAATTTGCTGAGGAGGACATGACGGTCAACAAATTAGTTGCAGCTAATTTTCAAAACGTAAACTGCAAGTAATTTGGTGCATAAATATACAATAATACAAACAACTAGTGTTGTATTATATTGTAATAATATATTGTGGTGCGATCGCATAATGTCAACTGTATAATCTAATCCTTTTACGTATATTGTCATTTTTGTATGTGAGGTAATGGGTTGGCTCTTGTGCTGCTTCAATGATCTTTGTTCCTCTCTCACCAATTACAAGTAATGAATTCAGCCCGAGTTCCACAGTTAAACAAATGTATTAAGCAAGGAAAAATGAAATTTTGTCCACAATCGGACAACATTCATACAAATTGCATTGACACGTCAATCGTGTTTCAGCCCTTTGCAATCTTTGATACATACAGTACACATACCTGCATGTGTAATCTATGTTCAACATTCACACAGTTAACGTTTGTTATTTTTCTTTGGTTTTTAATGAAAGTGAAGATGTGCATTTTTGTCTTGTATGATTTAATACAACTCCAATTCACATGGAAATTGAATAATTTCATGGTAAAAGAGAAACAGACAGCAGCTTGTTCAGACCATATACGTGGGTTTCTTTTTCAAAGCACTTAAAGTCTGTCTTCATTTCAGTCCCTTATTTGCCCATATGATCCTCCACAAGCTGGTTCAGCAAGTGAGAGGGCATGCCGAGGGGAGCAACGCTGCCTTCATACTCTCAGGAGGATTGCTTGGTGAAGGTTCCATACTCTTGGAGGTTCACCTTGGATCTAGAGACAGAATATATGTTTTCTACAACTTCTCAACATATACTTGGGATTTATCTGGGTGGTACCTAGTGAGATCCTTTCCTTAAACAATCACTCTCAAATTAAGTCTTACAAGGTCTTTTCTTTTTGATCTTTTAGACATCCCTCGGCAAATTTCGATTGAAATAATGGCTTGCAACAGAAAACATTTACATTCCAATCAAAAATTACTCAAACAATAATACAGTGAGACCTCAGCTTATAAACACCTTACCTTACGAACCTTTCGATTTACGAACGTCAAATTTATGAAAATTAAACCTTGAAATACGCACTACTTTTCACGATACACACCCACCACGGCTGGCGGAGTGATCTTCGGATCTTCGGCGGAAGCACACGACCGAACAGCGCTCCAGCCGGCGCACCTTTCCACACCCCCTCACTCTGAATTCACACGTCGATCGCCTCCGAGGAGCTTTTTGCAGATAATTTTACTATTAGGAAATGAATGCAAGATGATCCCCTAATAATCACCGTCGAGGAGAAGAAGGAGATCATTGAGAAACACGAACGATGTGTGCGTTTGTGGCGTCACGTGCACACCGCGGCTGTCATGTGAATCTCATCCTGACACATCTCTCACACTGTGTGTCACTTTCCTGAGAGTAACTTTCTACGACCATTCTACAAAAAAAGAGCCCGGTACCATTCACCATTGCTACCATCCTTTTTCTTTGCCACCGAAATTGTCACGTGCGAGTTGACAGCTGGGGCGGGGCCGCCGCTCGCGACCTCCGCCAGCCGAAGAAGACATAATTTCATTTCAACGAGTCGCTGTCACCTCACCAGTGACATGATTACAACGCTTGTGCTGGCAAGTCCAACAGTTTGCTTTGCCGAGGTGATTGTTAGCAGCGATGGCGTAAGTTTGGTGCTTTCCGGGATTGCGAATGTGCTGGACGGATCGCCTCGCCCGCCTTCTTTTGTCGCATTTCATTCCGCGTCCGTGGAATCATCGGACTCGCGCCTTTTGTTGTCATAAAATCTCTGCCAGCACCTACGGGACTCGAAGTGGACACACAACGCAGAGGATTTGATTCGCCTTCAAGAGGACAAGCAGAAGCAGGCCATCCAGGAGTTGATGTGCAGGCTTTTATTGAACAGTTCCATCAAGAAAAGGCTATCAGAATCATCAACATGATGAATGATAATGTGATGCCTCAGTTTCGTAAGATCTTACAAGTCAGAAAGCAACAGGTGTCAATTAAGAGCCATCAACGACCATCACAAATGTAAATAAAGTGACTTTATTATACAGCGCAGTGTATTTCTTTCATTACAATACAATAGCGCATTTATTATACATAGAATAAGGTATGCTGTGTGTAGTTTTAAGGCTTATTTCGTTGAAAATTATATTTTATGCAGACCTGGGAACGGATTATTCTCATTTTAATGGTTTCCTATGGGAAAATCTTTTTGGGATACACACTTTTCGCCTTACACACTCTGTCTGGGAACAGATTAAATTCGTAAGCCAAGCGTCTGTGTAAGATCTCAGTCGTACAGGAGTGGTCCATCGATGAGAAGGTTTCTTCAGCCGTCATCTGTACTTTTTTGAAGGTGTCGGGCGTTTCGCCTCCTATCCAAGAGGCTTCATCAGCGAACTAAAGTCTTACTGGTCGTATCGGCCCTATTTAAACCTTCGTAAGCCAAGGTCTCACTGTATATAGAATGATCCCAGCGTACCTGTTATGTGTCATGTGACTCTTGACCAGGTGGCCAGCTGCCAGAGCCGACATGAGTGACAGTTCTCCAGCTAACACAGTGGCGCACACCACTTTGGCAAGCTGCCTGGCATTCTCTCCTGGACAAGCCTCACTGGCTCCCTGTACTCCCAGCATCTGGACGCAGACACAAACAAAATGCCTCACTCTTTTTTAATTACTACACTGGGAGAATCATGAATCGGTAAAAAAGCCACTTTTCGTTTTACAAAAATAATTGAAAATGATTAAATGGTAAATTGCCTGGTGGGCCAGTGGTATCCAACTCCGGTCTCCCTGTGTGGAATTTGGATGTTCTCTCCTGCTTGGGTTTACTCCTAGTTTCCCCCCATATTCCAAAAACATGCATGGCAGGCTGATTGAAGACTAAATTGTTTCTAGCCTGAATGGTTGTTCATCTCTGTGTACTCTGTGATTGGCCGGCTATCGGTTCAGAGTGTGTCCCCCCCCCCCCCCCCTCCCGTCTACTGCCGGAAGACGGTTGGGATTAAAGTCCCAATCCAACTAAACACAATTTGTAGACAAATTCAAACAAACAAAATTAAAACAATAAAGATGAGATAGCAGTTTTATTGCTATCCTGTATAAAGTGTTCATTCTGTCATTTTTCAGATTACTATGTGTCTGAATTCACTCTTAGCATTGATGTCTTTGTGATGTTTTCCAGCCTACCTAGTGATTTTGTTGGAAAAAAACAACAACAAATAAAGCTACCCTTTAACCGAGTGTGATTGATCATTCTTCATTTGTGCTCTCTTCTTTAATATTCTTGCAGGGAAACATTTTTCATTATTTCAACATGGACACATTTTAAGTACAACATTGTGTGAATGTATTCATATTTATTACAGCCACACTATTATTCCTCATGGACATGTCATGTGAGCGTACCTGGAGGCAAGCTTGTTGGGGAGGTAGGTTGGTTCCGCCACCTACAGTGCCGAGTTCTATGGAGGGCATAGTGCAACTGATGTAAAGGTCTTCCCCTGTCGGGCCTGAAACCTCCATCAGAGTGATGCAGTTACTGCTGCTCACTGACTGCGCAGGGTCCTGGTGTGCACACAGAGCTACGGGATAAAGTTGGGAACGCAATGCAAATGAGCAGAGGATAGAATGTTATTACCTGTCCACAGGCTATGTATATGGCTGCTACCAAGTTAGCTGCATGTGCGTTAAATCCACCGATGCTGCCAGCCATGGCTGAGCCCACCAGGTTTTTATTGATGTTCACCTCCACCAGAGCTGCTGTCGAGGTCTTCAAAACCTATCGTAGATTATCCAAATTAGGTCGACAAGTTTTGTGAGAAGCTTGAGTTCTCTTTCAGCAACCATCAGCATCCAATTTCTATCCAAATCACAACTATTCACACGTGCCCTATCCAGAGGTGTCCAAATTAATGAGAATTCCTCTGATAATCGCTTAATGAAATTGTTCACGTCCTTTGAGTTTATCATCTCAACAGTTAATATCCAGAGATTTCTAGATTGCTTCATGTCATTTGTTCTGTTTTTCAGGCATGTTGCAGACAAAACCAGTGGCAAAGTCATCACCAATTCAGGGAAAACAATAATAGACAGCTTACATCTTATAAAAATAATTATTTCAACTTTGTAGTATGTGTAGCCTATGAACCGAAAGCATCCTCAACTAGAAGCTTTTCGCATTAATCGGCAAGAAGTAGCTCTCAAAAGTTGGTGTTTACAAGATCGCACCATCTCATGTGATATCGCTTCATTGTTGCTTATTTGGTTTTGCTTCATCATGAAACAATACCAAATGAAAACAATTTGTTCAGAAGAAAAAAATTGCTGGGAGGGAGAGATTTGCAATAAACCCTACTGTAAAAAAAAGTTATTCAAATATTTATTAGAGTCCCTATGTGATATTAAAAATGGTTTGATGAACTGGAACCTTTGTATCTGAAAATTATGCAAAGAACAGTGAAATTGGCAAAGGGGCATTGTGGGTGATATCAGTCCAAACAAACTGTATGGTCGACAATGTCTGACACTGGGTTTCAAAACACAGCTTCAATTAATGTAATTATTTTTTTATTTCATAGTACAACATCGATTCATAAAACCATCACATGTATCCTTTTAATGTCTTTTTTCCCTCATAAATGTGTCCACCATTTCACATCACAACATTTTGTGACTGCGCAAGAGTAGCATATCAGAACATTGCGAAAACACTAAAAATAAGCGACGGCAAGCTGGAGGTTAGGTGGTTTGAAAAAAATAGACAGTCAAACTTTGTAATGCAGGCTGGAAAATGAATATTTGAGTTTATAGTGTTTTTGCCACTTTATTGACAATAATGATAATAATAATAATACATTTAATTTCTTTAAGTGCCTTTCAAAACACTCAAGGACACTACGGTGACTGTGCTGCAGGTCGAATGGATTTAAATCATGATAATATTAGTTCTGATTAGGTCACGTTCAATAAAACATGCAAATTCTCAATGCAAACATGTATTTTTTTACCCATATTTAGAGCAAAAAAATATTCTATTTCCAGCATTGCTTTTTCTGAAAATGACTTCCATTGAGATTCAAATCTGTCCAAGGGGGTCAAATTCTGAACTCAATTTTGAATCGTAAATTGAATCGAATTGGGTCATTGTGGATCAAAGTGATTTTGGAAATCTGAATTGGTTGCCAGTCCTAATTATGTCATCGATGAAGCCCAGAAATTCAGGTAAAGCAATTTTAAAGGTGTGACCTACATTTTGGAACTGCACGTCTCCTTTAACGGACTGCTTTATCAAAAGACAAAATGTCACAAACAGAATTAAACTTACCTCTCTGACCACATGAGCAGGGATGGTGGCCTCACATACTGCTGATTTTCCTCTGCCTTCTATCCAGTTGATTGCAGCTGGTTTCTTATCTGTACAGTAGTTCCCACTGACAGCTAAAACATGCAGTTCGGGAAAGTACTGCTGAAGTTTCTTCAAAGCTTGTTCAGTACCCTGCAGCACAAAACGACACTTTTCAGAATGTGGGATACACTACATTATTTTTCTGCCAAGACTTTTATACAATGTCGGAACAAAACTTGACTAACACTGACATCATAAATCTCATATAGTTCTTTATTAATTACCTTTGAAATCATATTCATTCCCATTGCATCGCCAGTCTTTGAATGAAAACGAATGTATAGATTTCTTCCAGCCAGACCAACAAGAACCTTCTGGAGTCGAGCAAACCTGCCCAAATGTCAACCACGGATGTGACTCATCATTGCAAAGACATCACGTGGACCAGCATGCACATGTCAACAAGCGTGCTCGGTTTACCTGCTGGTGCTGTCAAAGGCTTCTTTGATTGCTTGGAAGCCACCATTGCTCTCGAGCCAGACTTTTACCTCAGCAGCCTGGCAAGCAGAAGGCAGCCTCACAACAGGCCCACGGGTCATGCTATCAGCCAGGATGCGACTCCTGGCTCCACCTCCAAGCTGCAGAGTACGGAGAACAGAGCTAGTCAGACACACAAATGAGCAAAGGGGTATCTGGCTCCCTCCTATTCTTTCATGGTTAAAACAATCATGGTATAAACATGAATTCTGATATAAAATGACTCTGAGAGAGAGAGAGAGAGAGAGAGAGAGAGAGAGAGAGAGAGAGAGAGAGAGAGAGAGAGAGAGAGAGAGATACACAGAGCGAGAAAGAGAGATGGACAGAGAGAAAAAAGAGATAACAAAAGAGAGAAAAAGAAAAGATAGAGAACAAGAAAGAGAGAGAGACAAAAGTATAGAGAGAAAGAGACAGAGAGAGAGAGACAGAGAAAAAGACAGTGAGAGAGAGAGAGAGAGAGAGAGAGAGAGAGAGAGAGAGAGAGAGAGAGAGAGAGAGACAGACAGACAGAGGGAGAAAGACAGCGAGTGAGACAGAGAGATTGAGAGACAGAGAGACAAACATACACACCCAGAAATGGCAATCACTGTTTTATCTTTAAAACTGCAAAATTCACCGCAATTGCCCGACATCCTCGGTTCGTGCTCGCCACAAGGCATCCCTCTGTTGTCGCCATGGGAACTTGGAACTGTTTTCCATCCAGATGTAGCGGGCCAGCCACGCCCACTGGCACAGGTATATATCCAATGACATTCTCGCAGCAGGTGCCCATAACCTGGCGCATGCATTCATAACTTTGCATTACATGCACCAAAGAGAATTTATGTTGACTTTATTTGAGTCATTTATCACCTTGGAGTAGTCATAATCTGTGAATGGCAACGATGATAGTGCAGAGGGAGAGGAGAGCTTTTCTGATAGCATCTGTCTACGGATGGCCACACCTCTCTCAGGCTTCTCCATGACACCTTCCAGTTTGTAAGCAGGAATGTGTTTCGAGTCGACCAACGTAATCACTTCAGCATCACTCAGGAAACGAGGGCCTTGCTGCAAAACAATTCACAATGTGATACAGTACAGGGCAAACCCATATGTACCAAAAATTAGGTGTGTCCAGGGGACATACAGGGTCATTTCACCAGAACGATGCCTTATCAAACTAATTAAACAGAATAAAAGCCAATGTCGCAATGGGTAACCAAACATAGACAAGTCAAATTGAACAAAGACAGAATCCGTCCAGAGAGAAGAAATCAGCATATTTCAGTGAAAACGTGGGGAGGAAATTGATGATCAGATTCTCACCAAGGTTGACTACTTTTAATGTAATGGACAGTTAAAGGACAACCGACGTCACTTTTTTGTTTTTTAACTGACACCAGAAAAATGTTTTATAGCATCTAAAATACCCAAAACATGCAGTATGATATTTTTAGTCAAAGGCAAAACACCAATAAAAATGACTTAAAGTGTCCAAAATCTGCAAAAAAATTGAGCTGCGAATTGGGCATTTTCAGAAAGTCCCGCCCCCATTTCGTGACGTCACACCAAGACGTCTTGCATTGCCTGTGAATCAAAACAATGGTTTCAGATTCGGAGAATATGCTTTCTTGTTACACATCCAGTTATGAATATGATTCAAATAGTTCTGAAGAGCAAAGCATACATGTTTCTCCACTGTGAGACTAATAAAGGCAAATCCAATCCAATGTTTGCAATCGATTAAAGAATTTATTTGGGCCATTTTGAGGCAACATTGGGGGACAATCTCTCACAAAATGGCGACATCCTGTGGCCACCTCCGTTTCCACAGGCTGATAAATTCTTAAATGGCGCTTGGACACCCCCTGGCGGCTTTTGGGTGAAACACGAGGTCTCCAGACCAAACAACTACAGCAAAATACATTGACGTGATGGAAGGACAATGCGACAATGCGTCCTTTTCACGGTCAGTGGGTGGTCCTTTCGTGACGTCACATACGGACTCGTCACCAACTCAAAAACAAGACTTCCTGAATATTCAGCATGAGTCTTAAAACGTAAAATATAGCTATATGCGGTGGAATCTTTTTAAAATACGCTCAGTAGACGTCATTTGAAGTGATTTTACAAATTATGGACACAACTTGTCCGGGGACGTCGGTTGTCCTTTAATGTGTAATATATGTAGGATACAATGAGGCCATAACCTCATACAAGGCGGGGCAATGGTCCAATCATAAGTCACTCAGTTTGCTCCTTAAAACTAACCTGAACGACAGACTGGCCACATGCGATGAAGAATTTTAAACTAAGTAGGTGGTGCCTTACCTGTGGATTGTTGAGAATGGCCACACATTCAAAAATGCCTCTTGGCTTCAAGGAAAGGTGAGGCTCTGTGATATCAAATTTGGTCTCTTCTCCTTCATCAAGAATGAAGTCATCACTTGACCCAGGATCTTTGACAGGACCGAGCAAGGGCCGGATAACCTCATCTGGAGAAGCAATGCCAAGAAGCAAAGTGAGCTAGGGAAGCATGGTTTTTCTGTGTCATCAGAATGAAAGTTGCACTACCAAACCATGCAAACATATTTAGTTTGTGGTAAGTTTTCCAATTGCATTCCTTCTCGTGACTTTAATGGCAAAATGTGTTAGGTTGTTTTGTACTTTTCAAACAGGTTAAGAAATGTCGTCAATGTAGCATTTTATCATAATGCATGTCGTGAGCATTTGGAATGAGAACCCTCCAGCCCATCGTCATATAAAATAACAATGAATCACAACTAGCAACAAATGTAGCAGTGCTGGACCCTATCCGAGATGTCTTGGGGCAGTAGGTGGAGGACACCTATAACTGGTTGCCAGCTATTCGCAGGACACAAAGAAACGAACAACTATATATGCTCACAATCACATCTAGGGACAATTTGGAGTGTTTAATTAGCCTGCCAGGCATGTTTTTGGAATGTGGGAGGAAACCAAAAGACCTGGAGAGAACCCACGCATGCACAGAAGAACATGCAAACTCAACACAGGGAGGCTGGTGCTAGAATTGAACCTCTGAACTGTGAAGTCGACATGCTAACCACTCCACTACTGGGCCAACCATTTACCTTTATTTTTGCGATATTGTGATAACGCAGATGTGCTGATTTACTCAATATCTCCTTCTAAGACTGTGAAATATCAGCAACTGTGCATATACATACCTATATCTTGTTTGTTGGACGGTGTGGTGGAAGGCAAACTGGGAGAGGGTGTGTGATGTTGTAGAAGTGCCAGCTCCTTCCTACAGCAAGCATCCATAGCCTGCCTTTGAGTCAGGGACACAGTGGAAATAGTTATGGGGTTCCTTATTGATAGAGTAGACTCCGTCTCCGCTTTCTCAAAGAAGATGTACTTGATTGCCAGAAGCAGAGCCAATGACAGGCAGATCACCTGCTCAATATCCATGGTGATCATTCTGTCAGTGAAAGAAGGAAAAAAGTAAACCAACAGCATTTTGTGTTACATTTTCTGTTCATTGCAAACTGTATTTTGCAAATAAAGGCTCGCAATTACATCCAAATGAATCAAGAAAAACTGTGGAAAACTAATCACATTCTTTGATGAATCACAATTCAAACGAAAATGGATATTTATCTCTGACTGCTGGTCTGTGAAATAATATGCAATACATTACAAAAAAAATGTATCCTTTGCTTTTCGGCTTTTCCCTTTCGGGGTCGCCACAGCGAATCAGAGTCCTCCATCTTCAGAGGTTTGATTCGCATGTTTGTTTTGCCCAAGCTTTTACGTCGGAAGCCCTTCCTGACACAACCGTCTGTATTTTTCCGGGCTTGGGACCGGCACAATAAGACACTGGCGTGTGTCCCCTTGTGGCGACAGAACAAGCAAGTCAATGAACTTAATAAAGGTGAATAGGAATGTCTTACCATGAAATGTGCATCTCTTTCCATTTGCTCTTACAAAAAATGTATCATGACAAAAAAATAAATACATGAAAATGGGTAAAAGTACAAATTAGCAAACACTATGCCAACATAAGAGGTCATTTCAGTAGATATTTCAATCTTAAATCCTATCCATCCAGTTTCTATATTGCTTATCCTCATGAAGGTCACTGTTAAGCTGGCGCAGATCACAACTGGCTTTGGGCGAGAAGGGTGGTAGACTCTGGACTGGTGTTGTCATAATACCAACATTTGGACTTTGATGCCATATCAGCAAAATGTATAAATAATTGATAGCTATAGCCCTTCATTCAACTCATGTCCCTGCTATCTTGTCATGTTTTTATTGAAACCTGCAAAAAACTGCACTCAAAATGTGACGGTTGATCCGCAAATGAAGTCATTTCTTTGCAAAACTGATAACATCAAAATCTTCAAAGCTCATTTCTAGTATTCTTTTTCTCAGTTGGGGGGAATCATGCTTAGCGACCCCCTGGTCACTCCAAAATAAAATAGATGTTGCTGTGTTGTCATAGCAATAGCATCTGAGCAACAAATGACAATTGGAAAAGCAGTCTACCATAATCATGTTTTCATGCAGACGTTTATGGGTTTTCAGATAGCGGTTGGTTGATAGTTTAGGACACAGCAACCTGGATAATATTGACGTTGTATTTTACAACAACCCTTAACAATTGTTATAATTTCACAAGTGCGTGTGAAACAGATAAGCACACATTTTTTTTGGTGCCAAAATGTAATGCGCTGTGCATCAACGAACTCATGTTTGCAGCGTTAATCTTTCACAACAGAGGACTATTCACCATCACAAATTTAATCTCAAATGTAAACACACACACAGGAATGTGCGTGTGTGCGTGTACATATGTGTGTATACTCTTTATTTGATTCCAATAGTGCATAAGTATGAGCACACAATTATTTGGCACTTCATATATCCCGTGTAAAAAGAAAGCAACAGGAAATAAATTGCAAAATTTACAAGCAGCATTCACTTACATTGGTCTTACTTTCCTTCCTCCATCTTTCATTTGTATTACTTTTATCTTGTCTTCAAGCTTTTCTTTTCTTCCCTCCTTGGTCAAAAAAGGTAAATTTTGTACCCATCTTAACAATGAGACGTTCGTGTTACGTCTGAAACTAACAATAATATATATATATATATATATATATATATATATATATATATATATATATATATATATATATATATATATATATATATATATATATATATATATATATATATATATATATACACAGTAAAGTCTCGTTATATCGATATCGGATATATCGATAGTCCTGGTTATATCGATACTATTTCTATGCACGCACGGAGAAAATTACATGCAAACAGGGTCGGATATATCGATAGTCCCGGTTATATCGATATTTTTTCGGACTCCCTTGAATATCGATATAACGAGACTTTACTGTATATATATATATATATATATATATATATATATATATATATATATATATATATATATATATATATATATATATATATATATATATACAGTAAAGTGCGTGTGAAACAGATAAGCACACAGATGTTGAGGTTTTCTTTGGGAGTGACCAGGTTGGATAGGATCAGGAATGAGTACATTAGAGGGACAACTCATATTAGAGGCTTTGGAGAGAAGGTCAGAGAGGGCAGACTGAGATGGTTTGGACATGTCCAGAGGAGAGACAGTGACTATATCGGGAGAAGGGTGCTGAGCCTTGAACTGCCAGGCAAGAGACCGAGAGGAGGACCGAAGATGAGGTTTATGGATGTGGTCAAAGAGGACATGAAGGTAGCTGGTGTGAGAGAAGAGGATGCACAAATCCGGGATAGATGGAGGACATTGATTCGCTGTGTTCCCTGAAGGGAAAAGCCGAATGGAAAAGAAGACATATGCATCGCAACTGATCCCAATGATTCTAAGACGGCACAAAACTTTAACAATAAATTTGTATCAAAAAATATAGTAATGCACTTTAAGTTGAAATGAGATTTGTAAAAAAAAAAAAGAAATTTTAAACCATTGTTTTTGTTCCTGATATTTGGCATCTTTTGGCCTGTACAAGTGCATCAATACCGGGTGTCAGGTCCTGACTAGCTGACACTTTCAGAATGTCATTTAAGTGCTTGTTTGTGAGCCGTGAACGCATTTTTGTTTTATTGCTATTCATTACTAAGATTTGTTCACAAAGGTAGGTTGTTCCAAACATGCCCAAAACTTTAGCAGCCAGGGCTGTTAATTTGGGGTAACCTGGTAGTAGATACTGATAAAAAAAAAAAATTGTCCAGACCTACGGAGGCAAATTTGCCCTTCAAATCTGCATCACATTGCAAATCAATTATTTCTAGCTGGATTTCGACCGGTAGATCCGAAGCTTTAACTGTGAAAGGTGAGCGAAAAACTGAAAGTTCGTTCGCCTAATAGGTACCTGAAAACGTTTCTCAAACTCCCACAGTAATCCTGCAATCTTGACTTTATACCGCTTCACGTCCGCATCAGGTCTGGTCAAAATTCTACACTCCTTATCTACTTTTATGACATTTTGGCTAATGAGAGTGTTGAAACCACTGAAAAAAAGACTGTGGTTGAAAAAAAAACAGCAGTTTTCTACTACGTTGATCGAAACAGCACACTCTGGTGGACAATCCTTGAATTTCTCCTCGTTAAAAATATGAATTCCATGTCGGTTGTGCATTTTTCGACTTTTAAATTATCCTGCGGGCCTGATCAAACCTCCTTGGGGTCCTCTTCCGGCCCGCGCGCCGTATATTTGACACCACTGATTTAATGTGAAGTGCAAAGAATTAATGTGATGTGGTAATATTGATTGATATACTGCAGGTGGATACGTTTGTACTGGTTCACTGACGTCATACGTCAAAAGTTCAAGTCAGCGTCAGCTTTATTGTCAAATATGCTAATATGCATGACATACAGCACAGATGAAATTAATGTCCTTTCGGACCCAGCGAGCAAGGCACTTATAACGTGGCTAAAAAAGACATACAATTGACAACAGACAATACATGTAATTTCTGAATGTAAAGTGAGGTAGCGTCGTATGTAAAATTAGGTAGTGACGTATGTAAAGTGAGGTAGTGTCATATATATATATATAATAAGAGACTCTTGTCTTGTTCTTGATGTGAGTGATGTGTAAATATGTGTAAATTGATTTGGGTTTGATAAGACTGTGCTTGATAAAATGTAAATCACCTTGTTAATGTTTTTGTTTTTTTTTTTTTTTTTGGGGGGGGGGGGGGGGAACGGGGGGTTTGCACACCATTTGAATATACACGATTGAAACACCACTGTTGACTTTTTGCAATGTTGAGAAATATTTTTGGACATAGATTTTGTCCTGGAAGAAGCTGGATTCTTTGTGGCCACTTACCTGGTAAGGTAAAAATGCCACAGAGGTATCTCTGGTTCGATCCTCCTAGGGGCCAGACGTTCTTCATCAGTGGCACCTTGTTGAATTCCCACTGTAGCATTGAGCAACAGGGGCTCAGCAATCCACCTACTGTGAGCATGAACCATGACAAGGCCCAGAGACTGCAGACAACAGAGATGCACAAATCATCAAGCACATTCTCAGAATTCAAAGAAAAGTAAACAATACAAGTGACACGATGAATAAAAACATCAAAATAATGAAATGGAGAAGAATTACCATGATCATTTTTACTCTCTGTGTGACAGGATTTGGTTTGTTATCCTGCTCTTCCTCCAGCACCTGAGAGAGATGCCTGAACTGCCAAATCGGATGGCCTTCTTGACTCTCACGAGAAAGCTTCAGTGAAACGTAGGCATCACAAATGCAAGTAGATACACTGAGTATATGAAAACCTATTGAGATTAACGGAACTCTTACCTCCAGAACAAGTGACACACATGCAGGGAAGAATGTCATGAATACAAAATAGTTGGCTAAAACAGACATGCAGCCAAAGCAGCACATTATTTCCAACTGTCGAACACCTGAAATATAAAAAGTGGTGATGTAGCTTACATTAGACATTTTAATATAGTCATACAGTATACGGTATATTAATTGAGTAGACAATTTTGCATTGCTTTATTTTTCTCTAATGACTCTTATCGCCTGTCAATATCAATTCTTTAGTTATGTAGACAGTAATTTGTTCTGTACACACAATCTAACAGATAAGCTCAAACTAATAGTACCTGACATAGTTCCCACACCAATCACTAAGCACTCCACCAGAGCATCTAAGGTGAATGTAGGCCCCAATACGGCCATACCTCGAGCAATATTCTCCCGAACTTCATCCTGGGGAGAAAAAAATATTGAAATGCAAAAATCAATCCCCCCTATATTCATCCTGGAAAAATACATTCAATCATACAGTTTTTGAGTTCCACTGGAAGTATTTGGTACCTGAGAACTAGAGCTAAGGGCAAACTTTGCAAGAGCGCATGCTTTGGACAAGTCAATCAGGAGCAGAAAGAAAGGTAGTGCCTCACTGCAAGAAACACCAGAAAACGAATAAACAAGTGACATTTCTCCCCCCCAAAAACAATAATAATAATAATAATAATAATAATAATAATAACCCACTTGAGGCCAGTCAGCTCTTTATCAAGGAAGTGAATGACCACAGTGCTAAATACAAAACTGGAAAAAATTGTGAAAAGCCCTGCAATGCCTAAAGAAAAAAAATGGATGAGTCAAAATTCAGATAAAGACGGGATTTCCACCATTGCCCTTCTGTGTAGCATCAATAAATGTTCATACCTAAAATATATTTGGATCCCAGTTGCCTTAAGTTCTGGAACTGGAAGTAAATGTAGACGATAGCAATGCAACGTGTGATGGTCAGGATGATAATGTCACTGCTCAGAATTTGCTGTGAAAAGAATGTGCACAAAATAAAAACTAAATCAATAAAAACGAAGTAAGCAGTAAAAAAATACAATGTTAAGGTACAGTGCACAGAGATATGGTACAAACTTCGTGCCACATCTCGACTCCAATAAAAATTCAAAGCATGACATGTAAAAATGCAGCATGGCAGATGTCTGAAAGAGTACACAGTGGTCACTCCACTTATGGAATTAATTGGTTCTAAAATAAATTTCTCAACTGGAAACATTTTTGAAGTATAGAAGTGTTTTCCATGTAAATGCCCAAAATCATTTCAAGTCTCCTCAATTCAAACCACTAATTCTGACATAAATGGTTCGTAGTGCACAAGAATATATCAAAATATGTAACAAATTCATGTTAAAAATAGATTATTACATAATAAATGAGTGATGTGAAATCTCTCGGAATTGCAGCACTGTCAATATAGTATTTTAAAACAGATTACATCACTGCATTCACTCACCTCATCGGTTTTGGGGCATTCATAGTTCCAGCCACAGATTTGATCGTTTCCAGTGAACATATTCATCGACATCATACAGACTGTGAGTGTGACGGTACCGACGATGACCTCCCATGGATGGGAAGCCACCACATGGCCATGAATACGGAACAGGTGGGTCAGCATGGTGGATGAGCGCTCTTGAATACCAGAAGAGAAGAAACACAACACTGAGGAAAAAAAAAAACTCAACACATACTATATGAAAAACATTACTGAATTGAGGAACAAAATCAGAATATATAGCTACAGTTGACCACACTGGTATTCCGATTCAATTGTGTGATGTCGATTTGAACTTACAGTAGTAGTGAGCACATTAATCTATTGTCCTGTCAAACTTTAAGTTAAGAACATCAATGAACATTCCCGGTCTATTATGTGCGGACTATAAGCCGCTACTTCTTTTCCTTTGGGACCCAAAAGATTGGCCAAAACAAACATACGGATCAAACCACTAAAGATGGAGGACACTGATTTGCTGGGGCGACCCCTTGAAGGGAAAAGCCGAAAGGAAAAGAAGATTATTATTATTATTAGTAGTAGTAGTAGTAGTAGTAGTACTAGTAGTATTATTGTTAAGTTATATTGTTAAAACTTTAAAAACACTCCCCGTGTACCGTATTTCTTTGTAAATATGTTTACATGTTTTAATGTGGGCACATGCAGCTTATATACAGGTGCGGCTTGTGTACGTACAAAATTGGTTTTCCTCTAAAAATGGAGTGGGCGAGGCTTATATTCAGGTGTGCTGTATAGTCCGGAAATTACAGTACTCTTTCCTCCCGCTGTGCCTTATTGCTCTATATTCCTACGTTGGATGGTAACGTCCCCAATTTTATGAATTGTGTGTATTTCATTGGAAAAAGGAAAAAAACCTAAAGATTAACCAAAAATGCTGGGATCAGTGGCAAAAAACTAAGTTGAGGAATCGATGAGAAGGTTTCTTCAGCCGTCATCTGTACAAAAGTGAAGGTTTCGGACGTTTCGCCTCCTATCCAAGAGGCTTCGTCAGCGAACTAAAGTCTGACTGGTCGTATCGGCCCCATTTATATATCCCTAATGTCCAGACATGGTGGCGCCGGACACAGCTATGATAGGTCCCTACTCTCAGGTTGGGGGGGGGGGGGCAAGGGACCCCTCCCTGTGGCCCCACTGACGGTTCCTACATTCCTGACTAACGACTGGCCTATTACCCCCACTCCCCCCGGTATCACCTCATCAGCATTGCGAAAGTTGCCTAACCTGTTTTGCCTAAGCAGGCTATTGTATGAACGATCCAAATTGAACCTCACCCCACCAGACCGGTTTAATGAAGGATTTTGTTGTTTTATAAGAATCGCTTCTTTTACCCCCCTTTCAAACCATCTATGTTCTTTCGCTAAGATTTTAACCTCATTGTCGTCAAATGAGTGGTTGCTAGCTTTTAGGTGCAAATGTACTGCCGATTGAGGCCCACTAGTATTATCCCTGCGATGTTGATAAAGTCTTTTTTTGAGAATTTGTTGAGTCTCCCCAATACAAACAAAAATAATAGGCCAGTCGTTAGTCAGGAATGTAGGAACAGTCAGTGGGGCCACAGGGAGGGGTCCCCTGCCCCCCCCCAACCTGAGAGTAGGGACCTATCATAGCTGTGTCCGGCGCCACCATGTCTGGACATTAGGGATATATAAATGGGGCCGATACGACCAGTCAGACTTTAGTTCGCTGACAAAGCCTCTTGGATAGGAGGCGAAATGTCCGAAACCTTCACTTTTGTACAGATGACGGCTGAAGAAACCTTCTCATCGATGGACCACTCCTGTACGACTGAGAGCTTACACAGACGTAAGTTGAGGAATGCTCATCAAATATCAGTTTGGTACAGGACAACTGGCAACAGCCAACCCCATATCTGAGTATATAGAGAGCTTCAATGTTCCTCAACATACAATTGCAAGACATTTGGGGGTGTCATCATTGATGGTAAATAATACCTTGAAAAAGTTCAGAGAATCAGGAGCCATCAATGTGTTTTCGCAGGAAGACCAAAAACTAACATTGAATAACCATGACCTTCAATCCCTCACGCTGCACTACATCAAAAAGGCAAATCAGTGTATCAAGGAGATCACTACGTAGGCTCCTTAACACTTCAAAAAACAAACATCGGCCAATGCAATTCGGCACTTAAAACTCTACTATGCCAAGTAAAAGCCATTTATCAACAACACAGAAACGCCACCGACTTATCTGGACCTGAGCTTATTGAGATGGATTGTTGCAAAGTGGAAATATATTCATCGCGTTGCTATTGTTGTTGGTATTATTGTTGCAGATTGTCAACCTGTTTGAGCAGGGCTCAAGACAAACTTGTTTTGTTTTTTACTTGGAGCAAAGTGGCATGACGTTTTGTGCCGCAAGTAGAAAAATTAAGCTGCGAAATGAGTCCTAAATTTATTTGCCCTTATTTATTTTAGCGTAAAGTGTAGGCTGTCGTGTTCAACTGGCTTCCACATTAACTGGATCATACTGTAATTCCAGCTGTAAAGGTGAAGACAATGACAGTACAGCAATTTCCTGTTTTCTCATCATAACCATTCCTTAAAGGACAACCGACATCACTTTTTTGTTTCCTAACTGACATCAGAAAAACGTTTTATAGCATCTAAAATACCCAAAACATGCAGGCTGATATTTGTATTCAAATGCAAAACACCAATAAAAATGACTTAAAGGACAACCGACGTCACTTTTTTGTTTCTTAACTGACATCAGAAAAACGTTTTATAGCATCTAAAATACTCAAAACACGCAGTATGATATTTTTATTCAAATGCAAAACACCAATAAAAATGACATAAAGTGTCCAAAATCTGCAAAACATTGAGCTGTGAATTGGGCATTTTCAGAAAGTCCCGCCCCCAGTTCGTGACGTCACGCCAAGACGTCTTGCATTTCTGCAGAATCAAAACAATGGCTTCAGATTCGGAGAATATGCTTTCTTGTTACACATCCAGTTATGAATATGATTCAAATAGTTCTGAAGAGGAAAGCATACAGGTTTGCAATCGATTAAATAATTTATTCCGTGCCATTATGAGGCAACATTGAGGGGAGATGTCTCAAAGAAAATGAGGCACACCTCCTGTGGCCACCTCCGTTTCCACAGGCTGATAAATTCTTTATATGGAGCATGGTCGCCCTCTTCTGGCGGCTTTTGGGTGCAACACGAGATCAAATACAGCAAAATACATAGACGCATTGTAGAGGGCTACAATGCGTCTTTTTTTCGGTCAGGGGCGTTCCTTTCGTGACGTCAGGTACGGACTCGTCACCAACTCAAAAACTTCCTGAATATTCAGTGCGAGTCTTAAAACGTTAAATATAGCTACATGTGGTGGAATCTTATTAAAATACGCTCAGTAGAAGTCATTTGAAGCCATTTTACAAATTATGGACACAACTTGTCCGGTGACGTCGGTTATCCTTTAAAGCAGGGGTGTCAAAGTCATTTTTTGCCGCGGGCCACATTGTAGTTATGGTTTTCTCTCGAGGGCCGTTATGAATTTGCGGAACCCATTAGAATGTTTAAATCACTTCAAATATTACATATAGACCACACAGCAAATTAATGAATAACTCGTTTTCAAATCTGAAGTCAAGAATAATGACTTTCATTGTGGTTGACATCCAAAAATATGACATTTTGGCTCAGATTTTAGCAATCATCATGGAATTAAACAAGTTTGATTTGCTTTCACGGGCCGAAAAAAATGATGTGGCGGGCCGGATTTGGCCCGCGGGCCTTGACTTTGACACCTGTGCTTTAAAGTGTCCAAAATCTGCAAAAATTTAGCTTTGAATTGGCCATTTTCAGAAAGTTCTTCACCGAGTTTGTGACGTCACGCCCTGCTCGAGAATCAAAACAATGGCTTCAGATTCGGAGAACATGCTTTCTTGTTACACATCCAGTGATGAATATGATTCAAATAGTTCTGAAGAGGAAAGTATAAATGTTTGCAATCAATTAAAGAAGGTCTTCTGGGTCATTTTGACAGATCAAGACTAATGTGTAGTGTTACAGAAAATGCAGAAGATGGCGGCAGAGCTCCGTTGGAAATCGGTTTATTATTCAGCTTGGAATTTTTGTCAGCGAATATCAAAGAGTTGTCTCGGTGTAACATACAATGATTCACCATTGCGTTTTTTATGTGTTTACCTTCTAATTTCGCCATCAACATGGATCAACACGAAGTTTTCAGACAAAACAAAATGCATTGAGTTGTTGCAAGGTCTGTCCTTTCTCAGTCAGGAGCGTTCCTTCAGTGACGTAGGGTGAGGACTCGTCACCAACTCAAAAACAAGACTTCCGGAATATTCAGCGCGAGACTCAAAACGTAAAATATAGCCATATGCGGTGGAATCTTTTCAAAATACGCTCAGTGGAAGTCATTTGAAGCTACTTTACAAATTATGGACACAACTTGTCCGGAGACGTGGGTTGTCCTTTAAGTGTTAATGTGGTTGTTCGGGTACAAGTGGTCTGAGACAGGCTGACAGCTAGTTTAGTGTGTACCTTGCCTACTGCGTTATTTATTTATTTTACATATAGGCAACAACGGAAAGTTACAATGGCGGAAAAAAATCATTGGCACCGCCCTACCCACTCTCGAGGACTTGCACGCTGCAAGAATCCAAACAAGGGCACGGAAAATCCTACTGGACCCTCCGCACCCTGCCCACCACCTTTTCCAGCTACTCTCCTCAGACAGGCGCTACCGATCCATGCGCACCAAATCCAGCAGACATTTAAACAGCTTTTCCCCCCGAGCAATTAACTCTCTAAACAGTAACCCAAATATAATTGTATAGTGCCATTTTTTATGATGATACGAGTGCAGCGTGTTGAACCGGAGACAAATTCCTTGTGTGTTCTACATGGTTGGCAATGAAGATGATTCTGATCAGTGCTCAATGCTTTCTGTAACAAAAACGAGTAACGGTTGTGAGCCCTGTATTTGTAATTTTTTTTCATACTCTATTTTTTCCACCTAATTCAGGTGTATAAATTAAACGTCAAATTAATTATGTATTTTTACATGATTTAGATTTAAGTTATACGTAATTGCACAAGTTATTCATTTGCATTGTATTTCAGCAAAACGTGATGTAAATATGCATTTAGATAGATAAAATGTTGGTATATTCTTGTTATGACAGTATTCTCAATCTTGAGTGGTGTTATTTAATCTTGAAAACATTATTCAGATAACGCCATTCTCTTCCAACACGTTATATAATTGAAGTACTTTTGTTAAATTGGGTTGCATAGCCACATGTACCAAGGACCGTTTCATTTTACAACTTTAGTTGTACCTATGTAATCAAAGTACAGTATGCGTTTTTAATGTTGCTTAGTCCTCCATGTGCAGTATATTCGTCTTTGTAATAAGCTTGTAGAAATACGTGAGCAGGCTTTGTCTGAGAAGCATAAAGACGTTTACAAATACAAATAAGCGTGACTTACCTGTGCGGGAGATGACAGTGAAATGTGACAGAGGTTTAGCAAAACATGTTGAGCAAATTAAGCGGAGATGGAGTGGGCTGGACCTGAGACTCCCCACATCAATTTCATCCAAATTGAGCGGATTCCGCAATTATGCGATACCACATGGAACCATGGCACGCTACTACATCATACGAGCGATCAGCCAATCACAGCGCCAAACTCTCTCATGATGATTTTTCCACGCCCCGTTGCCTTCGTGACGGCAGCGTAGGCGTGACCCGTGTGAAAGCACCACATCACACCACTAAACCCCAGATTTACTGTCTACTGTACTTTTAAGGTAAAACCAGTAAATTGTTCAAAGTGCGAACTCTAAACACAAGTGGGGTTTTGGCACATTACAAAATTAAACAAGTAATACGGCAAAGAAAGAAAGTCTCTGCCATCCTTGAAAGCATTCTTACGACTGATTATGTTATGACACTAATTTGTCTGCCACTTGAACACACTTCGCTGTGTGGCGACCTCACGAGTCTCCGCCAGGCGGTTGTGATCACCCCTGTCTGTCAGCACAACCTCTCCTCTGACAGGAAGAGGCGTTGTTTATTCTACTTAAAGGTTGAGAATTGAATACATTCTCGCCTTTTGATGATTGGTTGAACGGTAGATTTTCAGTGCCCATTCGTTGTGATTCTATGCTACTGATTTCGCGCCACTTGATGGCGACATTGTCCTCGGTGTACATAAAAGTGATGGGATTTGCGGCTCTTTACAGAGAGCCGGTTGTTTTGTCTCGGCTCACTAAAAAGATCCATCTCTTTTGGCTCCCAAATGGCTCCTCAGTTTGTTTGTTTGTTTGTTTTTTTTTGTTGCTTAAATTATTCAACAACCAAAAATCATGTAAAGTTATGTGAAAAACGAATTACTCATGTAAAAAATACACTATATCAAATATTTGTATTTGTATGGCTTGATTTACAGTTGCACCGAATTAGTGGATGATAATTTACTTTTCATATTAATAATGCTATCATACTACCTACTAAAAAAGTAGAATAATTGAATAATATTAACAGCATAATGTGATAACATTTGTCCTACGCTAACGCCCCTCCCCCTTCTCCTCACTGCTGTGTGTCTGTAATTCTCCCCTCCCTCCTCTACCACGGATAACGACCAATCACGTGCGGCTTGAAACAAAGACCGGGGGTGGGAAATAGAGGACAAAAAAGTCGGCTTCCATTTACGGTTCCTTGTTAGTCACCGGCTCTCTTCGTTCACTTCAGAGGCTGTAAGTACCGGCTTGTTCGCGAACGACACATCACTGGTACATACTCTACATCTACACGATCCCATTTCATTTACAGTTTCACCGAGGAAAACGAGAACTGCGATTAATGTTCGGGTAATTTTATCTAATAATGATCTATATTTCCCGCATACTAAGTGGTTAAACTGTGCAAATATTACTCGCAGAAAACCCCAAGTGAAATTCGCCGATTGATATTTTGCTTGCAAACTCGTTTATACTCATTATAAGTGGATGTGTTTACACTTTTTTTACACGATGTAAATAGGGCGTTCGTGTCTTTTTTTAAGTACATATGTGTTTGGAAAATAATAAGTTATTTTAACAACATTCCTACTGAAAACAGATTTTAAAATGGCCTCAGTCTGTTCAGTAAATAGCATTTTTTTCTGGATAAATACTAAAACAGTTATAACTTGAAAATTTACAAATTTCTGGCAAACGTCCTAGTGCAATTCGCGAGTTTAAGTTTAACCTAAATTGTTGAATCTTAAGATTCAAACTTTAATAACTCTGACTTTCATTCGATCCTAGCTTGGCCAAAACAAACATACGAATCAAACCTCTGAAGATGGAGGACACTGATTCGCCGTGCGACCCCTTGAAGGGAAAAGCCGAAAGGAAAGAAGATATGTCTATAGTCACTTAATCAATCCATATCCATCATCCAAAGTTAAATGCGTTAAAAGGCAGTACATTATTGTCACCACCTGATATGGACATAGTCTCGGTGCATCGAAATTGAGATTTCACTGAGATGATGTAGAAAAACTGAACTATATCAGTAACTAGTTTCATTTGAGCGTGTAAACATGTTTTTGGAGTCATTCATCTTAAAATCTGTTTCACCGTCATTTGCTCAAAATGGATTTTCAACTTTCACTCTGTTTCCTTGGAAAATGATTTTTTTTTATCAGTATTATCATTTCTACAAGGGGAAAAGATCAAACATTTACATGAAAGGGCCTGCAATGTCTGAACCAAGTCAGGAGGAGGAGAGTGGCTGCCTTTCCAGCAGCTCATGTATTTTGTTTTTCTACTTTCATTCATTTCATCACTTTGCAGCTGTGAAATGTAAATTTCTCCACTGCGAGACGAATAAAGGCAAATCCAATCAAATCCAATTTAATCAAATCCACTTTCTATTGAATTTATGCATATAATGGTTATAGAGAGCTAAGTATGGTCATCGGTCCCTGAGTTCCAAAATCCTTCATTTGCGCCCACATTTAAGAGCAAATAGCAAAGTGTTCTGGGACGTTCATGAATTTTATTTCCGCAAAGGTTGCTCCAGATCAGCAAGTCACCAAGGTCCATCATCTCACAATTATCACTGCCATTCATTCAAGTGGCTGACATTCTGCAAGGAGCATGACTACAAAAGCAAGGTAGATAATTGTAATTGTCAGTCAATTGTTTGGTTCATTTCAGTTTTTTTTTAAATGGGGTTAAGAAATATGACACGTGATTGTATTATGAGTCATGTCATGTCTCAAGATCCAAGGAGCGATCTGCCATTTCTTAAAAGAATATTAAAAAAAATATTAGTTTTTTTTTAGATCAATTCAAGTGACTGCAAAGAAAGGAGCTAGATCTAGTAAGCAAATCGTCCCAGCACCAAAGAAATCTTTAACAGGTACACTATGTTATTGACTGCTTCTTTATTTCCTTTGTTCAATGTGATTTGAAAATTGCTGAAAGTCATTATTTGCTTTATGAGTTTTCTGTCCTAACCATTGATACTACATGCACAGAGACAATGCTGACACTCAAAGTTGTGAACCAAAGGAATCGCTTTGGTGAAAGTCTTCTCCATAATGCCGTACTTAAGGGTGATATTCAACTGCTGAAAGACATCCTGAAGCTTAGACCAAATGTCAACATGACTGACTGTACAGGTAAAATGGAGTGTAAGCTCAGACTGTTAAAAGCAGTCCATTTTATTATTTTATCTCGGTCATGGTGAAACAGTCCCTTTCTCGCTTCTAGGACGAACAGCCCTGCATGAAGCTGCTCTCCGCAATCAGTATGAGGCTTGTTGTTGTCTGATTAATGCTGGCGCTCTGGTCAACTTTGCAACACAAAAGAAAGTTACAGCTTTGCAAGAGGCCATGACATTTGGCAACAAAAGGGTACCTCAAAATACTACATCGCCAAAGTAACACTTAAAACGAACTTTTGTTTGTCATTTCCTGTAAACAGCTAATTTTGTTTGACGACAGATAGTGCAGCTCCTCCTGAAACACGGCGCACAGTCACCACAGAAAACCAACAGGAAAAAGACTGCATCTGGCAGTAATGAAAAGCGCAGTACTGAAAAGTGTCCTCGTCAAGTGAAGGTGGCTAAAACAATAACTGAAGGCAAGCCACCTTTTGACAATGGAGGAGAGATAGAAGGTATGATTTCAGCTTTTGTTTTGTTTCATTTTAATTGTTTAATGGCCACAGTTCAGATTAAGAGCATTGTAATATTATGTAAGAATCAAGCGACGTGGCTGCACATGTACTGATATTCACCAAGTGTCAGCTGAGTACATCATCATACATCACAAATTGTGTAATTTTAAAGTAGGGTGTGTTTTTTGTTGAGTAACAACAGACCAACAGACCGATCGACTTTAAAGCCACAGCCAAACATGAATTATTCCTTCCCTAAAAGTAAGGTTTCAGAGTTGCACAGATGAACGATGTGACAAAGTATTGTGGTTGCACTGATCCATTGATTGGGTGGATGGATGGATGGATGGATGGATGGATGGACGATGGATGGACGGACAGACAGACAAATAGATAAGAGTATTCATCATGGCCTTGGCTGTTTTAAATTAAACATATTTGAAAATATATCCACAAGTGTCAAAACATTAGAGAAAACATTGCTTCAAAGTCTTTCAGTTTTTTTCAATGTTTATGATTTAATTGTTTAAGTGTTTCTTCATTGTGCTTGCAGGAGAGAATACCAAACAACACGAAGATGTGGGAACGGAAATTGGAAGAGATGTGCAGCGTAACAATGTGAGTAGACGCACTAACACACTGTGAAGAACAGTATTATTAATGAACAAATGTTTTTTTAAAGTGATGTCAGTAATTTTGTGGGACAAATACATTTTTTTAGCTTTATTGAAAGTCGACTCTTCGGGCCCTATCTTAGGAGACTGGTACCTGTGCACTGCACAAAAAATGTTGTAAAATTCATGTTTTAAAGCACAAGTCTTGTATAGCATGTTTGAAGCCGTGTTGCGCCTTTCAGGGTTTCTCTTCACATGAAGCGACCTGCACTTGAGGAATCTTAAGATTTAGTGAAAGATGTAGTGTGTGCTCTGCATAAAAATGGGCACATTCCTTTTTTCAAGATCCAGCAATGACATTCGTCGTTCAGTGTGTTTGTGAATATGGTTGACCTGCTTCACCTTAATGGGTAATACTTCTGCGCATTCCGGTACATCTCACAATTTGATGATAGAAAATTCACTACATTTTTGACTGGCTAAAAGGTGGTCTATGTTCTCAGTGCAGATTCTTAAATGTAATTTTTGTTCATTTACTCGGGGTGCAGGCAGACAGTTTGTCGCTCTGCAAATGTACACCATGTACCTCATGGGGCAGGCCCTCTGAATTCTTGTCATAATCAGTCAATAGTAGGAAATATAATCCTTCTCATGTTAAAAATATTTTGGTATCCTACTCCTGATTTGGGCTCGGTGGTGAGGACATGTGTCACACCTGGACACACTCAACTGTTTATAGAGCATCTTCAAACAGACAAAGCTGCATACAAAGTGAAGAACGATCAAATACAGTACAAACAATAAAATAATCACACAGATAGTAGAATATGGAGGTGTAAGATTCCAATTATAATAAATAAAAATAATACATTTCGGGCCCTTATGGGTTTTCTCCGGCTCCTCTGGTTTCCCCTCACATTACAAAAACATGCATGCAGGTTGATTGAACACTCTAAATTGTCCCTAGGTGTGAATGTAAGTATGGATGGTTGCTATGATAGGTCCCTGCTCTCAGGTTGGGGGGAACAGACGACTACTCCCTGCCACTCCAGTGATTGTTCCTATTGTTCTGACTAACGACTGGCCTGAATGCCCCACTTCCACCGGTATCACCTCATCAGTATTCCTAATCCTATTTTGCCTAAGTAGGCTGTTGTACGAACGATCCAAATTGAACCTCACCCCACCAAACCGGTTTAATGAAGGATTTAGTTGTTTTCTGAAAATTGCTTCTTTCACTCCCCTTTCAACCCATCTATTTTCCTTCGCTAAGATTTTAACCTCATTGTCGTCAAATGAGTGGTTGCTAGCTTTTAAGTGCATATGTACTGCCGATTGAGGCCCACTAGTATTATCCCTGCGATGTTGATAAAGTCTTTTTTTGAGAATTTGTTTAGTGTCCCCAATGTCGAATGCCAAAGAGTACGAGTGAGTTTTGAGTTTTAAAGATGAGCAGCGAGGGGGCTTGCCGAATGTTCAGTAGCAGGTCATTCCAGAGAGTGGGACCAGCAACGGAAAAGGTTCGATCCCCTCTGAGCCACCGATTAGTTTTTGGCACATCTAATAATGTCTGGCCAGCAGACCTGAGGTGTCGGGAAGGTGTGTAGAGGTGGATGAGCTTGGAGGGGTAAGGAGGAGCGAGGCCATTTGAAGATTTGAAGACAAATAATAACATATTGAATAGAACTCTAAAATGTATAGGGAGCCACTGAAGGAATGCCAGAGTAGGAGTTATGAGCTCCCTCCTACGAGTACCATTCAATATTTCTATTTAAACAAACTTTTTCCTTGTCGAAACTTTAATCTGCTTTTTGTCACACCACAATGCGGCGGATCACCCAGCCAGGAATCATGTGATCCCCCAAATTCCATAACAGAGTAAACAAGACTTAACCAGCCATCAAAGTGAGAATGTACAAATTTTCACACCAAGCACACATATAGTCAGTCTCACTTATGTCGCCAAATTGTCGTTTGCCCCACTGTGGCGGGTATAACAGAAAACTGACTGCCGCTGCTCACCCACAGAAGAACTTATCCTGTGACTGTAAAGTGACCTTGAGAGTTTTGAAAAGTGCTTATAAATGAAATGTATTATTATCAAAACACCCTTGGACCGGCCAGCGAGGCACAAAATGGTCTGCTAAATTCCCAACACCAGTAAACTGAACTTGGCTTGAAATGAAAATGTACCAGGTTTTATATCGAGTGCACAGACGCCCCTCTGTGAAAATTGGGCCCTATATGCCAAAGATGTACCTGACTTGTGAACTTTTTTAATTAATTTGATAGGAAGATGTCCAACATAGAGATTATCAACCAAAGCACAAGACTGCAGCTCCCAAAAACAACCAGAAGAATGTATTGACAATGGGTAATTATAAAATTAAGTTCTTGATTTGTAGTGCTTTGGACAAATAATACAGTAATTAGTTGCAACACATATACTGTATGAATTGCATGTCTCCCTCATTAGCACCTTCACAACGCACCAAGCTTTTTCATCCAGTAAACCTGCTGTTTTTGAGCCGGGGCGATACTAGCTTGTCTCAGGATTTTCCAGCAGAAGAAGACACTGACAGTGACCAAACTGTTGACTATATTGGAGAGAGTTCTGATGAGTCAATGGACTGGGCCATTCAACCTACACAAGAATTTCACTAGTCTTCAAGAATTGTAGACGCATCCGATTTGCAAACATTTCTCCAGACATTTAATGAGCAAGTTAGCTCATTAAAGTCTCAACACCCTTAAGCATATGTATTGCAAGAGGTTAATGGTTTAGCAAATCACAAAGCATTAAATAAGGTTCTGCAATGTACTGTAATAACTTTGTTGCGAGAGGTTTTATTGTTGCTGTATTATATTCGTTTTCTTTAAGAATATGTTGAAGGCAGAAAATTAAACCATATCTTACAGCAATGAAGTGGTGCATGTAATTATTTAAACACAGTAAAACAATCCACACAAAGGTTTAAGCATAAAAATGAAGAATTAACAAAATGTTTGGCAAATACCGGTAATTTTCAACAATCACCTCTGTAATTGTAGTTTCAGGTACATTGTGATTCTTGCAGTCCACTAAATAAAAATATTTCAGCTCAATTTAAGTTATTTTTTTGTATTCCAGAGTCTAAAATACAGGAGGAAACTCCATCCACATTTGACCCAGTCAACAGTATTTGTTGTACCATTGGGTGAGTGTGATGTTTCATTGGCTACATTTCCAAGTAGTTATTAATTCAGTAGGATATCTTGTGAGGCAGTATTTTCAGAGAATGTATCAAATGAAACATATATACTATCAGGTTCAGAGACACTTCACAGATGCTGAAATGGTCTTTTTACCAAATTTTTGTGCAGATCTTGGTGGGAAGTTGGGAATATTAGTTTACCGATCAGTTGTTCATCATTCCTCAAAAGCATTTTCTTGTGACTGTTTTTGGGACAAATAGATCAACATCACATGCCATTCATTGAATCAATAGAAAGAATAACAGACCCAATTGACAAAAAAACAGCATATTCAATCATCACACAGTTAGCATGTTCACTGGACCCAAGAAGGTTTTTGACGCGATAATCTAATCACAAATAATTATTAAATAAACACAGGAAATTTGGTGTAAGAGACATTGGAATACGTCTGTGTAAGCTCTCAGTCGTACAGGAGTGGTCCATCGATGAGAAGGTTTCTTCAGCCGTCATCTGTACAAAAGTGAAGGTTTCGGACGTTTCGCCTCCTATCCAAGAGGCTTCGTCAGCGAACTAAAGTCTGACTGGTCGTATCGGCCCCATTTATATATCCCTAATGTCCAGACATGGTGGCGCCGGACACAGCTATGATAGGTCCCTACTCTCAGGTTGGGGGGGCAGGGGACCCCTCCCTGTGGCCCCACTGATTGTTCCTACATTCCAAACTAACGACTGGCCTATTACCCCCACTCCCCCCGGTATCACCTCATCAGCATAACGACCCTCATCAGCATTGCGAAAGTTGCCTAACCTGTTTTGCCTAAGCAGGCTATTGTATGAACGATCCAAATTGAACCTCACCCCACTAGACCGGTTTAATGATGGATTTTGTTGTTTTATAAGAATCGCTTCTTTTACCCCCCTTTCAAACCATCTATGTTCTTTCGCTAAGATTTTAACCTCATTGTCGTCAAATGAGTGGTTGCTAGCTTTTAGGTGCAAATGTACTGCCGATTGAGGCCCACTAGTATTATCCCTGCGATGTTGATAAAGTCTTTTTTTGAGAATTTGTTGAGTCTCCCCAATGTACTGCTCTTTACAAGTTTCATTCTTACAATGTATGGAATAAACTACATTACTTTGTTTTTCATTTGGTAGCCTATCTTTTGGATGCACTAATTTTTGCCTTAACGTGTTTATCGGTTTGAAATAAGTAGGAATTTTATGTTGCCAAAGGACTCTTTTTTTAATTTTTCAGAAACTCCTGCAATGTACGGTACTGTTACTCCTCTCCTTTTTGAATCTTGAGAATTATTGGTTTCGTTCGCTATTCTTTCTTTCTGACATTTGTTGAATGACCACTGAGGGTACCCACAGTTAGTGAGTGCTCTCCTGATATGTTTTGACTCCTTTTCTCTACCTTCAGTGCTAGTTGGTATTAGTTTATGTTGTAAAGGGTGGTTAGAGTCAAAAAGTAAGTATTGGTCAGTGTGCGTAGCCTTCCTAAAGACTTCTGTTTTTAGCGCTCTGTCCTCTTTTATAATTACTTTACAATCCAAGAAGGCTAGTTGGTTCTCTTGAATGTCCTCACGAGTAAATTTAATGTTGAAGTCTACAGAGTTCAGGTGATCCCCCAACCTGAGAGTAGGGACCTATCATAGCTGTGTCCGGCGCCACCATGTCTGGACATTAGGGATATATAAATGGGGCAGATACGACCAGTCAGACTTTAGTTCGCTGACGAAGCCTCTTGGATAGGTGGCGAAACGTCCGAAGCCTTCACTTTTGTACAGATGACGGCTGAAGAAACATTCTCATCGAGAGACATTGGAATACACTGGATCATGAGTTATTTGGATGGATATCACCAGATTGTAAAGCAGGGAAAGTACTGTAGTGTACTGTACAGTACGTATATGTAACTCAAAAGTTGTACATTGCTTGTGGTGTCCCCCAGGGGTCAGTGTTGGGGCTAAATTGTTTTATCATGTACATTAATCAAATACAGAATGCCAAGTATCAACGCTGCTGTCATTGTTACTTTTTTACAGCTGACACATTTTGTTTGTTTGTTTTTTGCTCTGGCAAAAAAAGGAAATAAATACTACTTGAACTCAATGAAGAATTGGACACATTGGAATTATGGTTTGATATGATCTTTAAAACACAGCAATACAAATGTTATTTGGCACGTATGGTATAAATACAAAGGTGCAGTTAGGAATAGATAAGTTTGCCTTTGATAGGATATACATGTGAAAAAAGAAAAAAAACTGGACACTTGTAAATATGGGTTGTTGCAATATATCAATGCATTTCTTGATTCTGCACTATGTACAGTTTTTCTTATGGAACGGTTTTGCACATTTACATCTGCACAGTATACAGTTGACACTTTATTTTGTTATGCTTAGAATATCTTGTTTTCTATCCTTTCACCCCCACCCCTACCCCACCCCTTTTCAATTGCTGCTGTGGACTGCAAATTTCCCCATTGTGGGACGAATAAAGGTATTCTGATTATGATTCTGATTCTGATATGCAAACAAATTCCTCAGGATGACAAAGTTATCTGCAAACCACACATTACCTACATGGAGTTCAAAATATCTGGAAGTATAGCAATCATCAATAAAACAAAGAAGGTTCTGAATCATAAGTCACTCGACACACTCTACTGTTCTATAGCCTTGCCATACATTCAATAATGTCCGGAGGGATACATCTGTACTGTCTTCACATTTATTTAGTATATTATTTTGTGTGTGTGTGTGTGTGTGTGTGTGTGTGTGTGTGTGTGTGTGTGTGTGTGTGTGTGTGTGTGTGTGTGTGTGTGTGTGTGTGTGTGCGTGCGTGCGTGTGTGGTGCCTCGACTGGGATTACCACCTTATTGTGGTGAGGCACTTTGTATGTCTCCATGACCCCAAAAGCTATGTCGGCTGTAGTCTTGTACTCCTGGCAGGGGCCAGACCTGCCGAACAGGTCAACGGGTAGAGGCCAGACAAGGAGTGATCCCAAACCCGCTCTTGGGGGTAGGCTTAGGTGGTGTCCAACAGATGAGACCACCGGCAGCCCCTTGCAACCGCACTCACCTGAAGGTTGTCGAGAGTCTTCACTCATGCCACTGGAATACAGTGAGTGTGACCAAGTTTGTGGAGGAAAGAATCATGAGCCCCCTCCCTCACACTAAATCCACAAGTAGCGCAGGCTTAAACTTTCACCATATAAGTCCATTGGCGATAGGATAAAATGACAGGGGCAGGTCATGGATGTGACTGGGAGCTTCTAGCTTGATTCCTACACATGGGCGGTACAGGATTGATGGTCGTTGCGAAGATGGGATGGAGCAACATTGTCCTTCAGCAGCATTGTGTGCGTCTGAGCAGCCCTGTTCCTGGTCCACACTGCTCACCCCTTACAGGGGAAGGGTCTAGAAAAGGTGACCTAAACATTGCTTGCTCCCCCAAACTTAGATGGCCCACTGCAGCCACCAAGGCTCTGCAGTCGAAAACAAAGTATAATTAAACCCATGACTATGAACCTGGCTTCCTGAAATAGTTTGCAACCTCCTCGATGCTTGAGACGGGATGGAGATACCTCAAAGATGAACCGCCCTTATTGCACATGAGCTCAGGAGGTACAACATTCATATCGGGGCACACAGTGAGACTTGGTTTTCAGGTGAGAACTCACTCAGAAGTTGGTGAGGGCTACACTTTGTTTTGGAAGGGTCTCCCCGAGAATGAGCGAAGACTCCATGCAGTTGGCTTTGCTGTGAAAAGCAGCTTACTCAGTAACATCCCTGAGCCCCTCCCAAGGCATCAATGAACGGCTTATGACCTGGCATATTCCCCTGGTGAAAGGTCGCTTTGCTTCCCTAATCAGTGCCTATGCTGACGACAACATCAAAGATACCTTCTACGAGTCCCTGGATGCAAATATATCTAAACGCCCTACTTCTGATAAACTTGTTCTGATGGGTGACTTCAATGCTCCTGTAGGTACTGATGCCAGGCTCTGTAAACAAGTAATCGGAAGGCGTGAGACTGGGAAAATAAACAGCAATGGACTCCGACTGCTCACTCTGTCCTCTGAGCATCAGTTGATTATGACCAACACCATCTTTCAGCTGAAAACGAAGTACATCACATCATGGATCCACCCTAGGTCCAAACTTTGGCACTTACTGGACTACATCATCACAAGGCAACAAGACCAAAATAGCGTCTGCATTAGGTGGGCCATGCATGGGGCTGAATGCTGGAATGATCATCGACTGACCATGTCCAGGCTCAAGCTGAGAATTTGACCTACTCATAAGAAACAGAAACCCCGAAGGTGTCTCAACTCCAGGGCCCTGGAATCCCCAGAATGTGTTGCAAGTTACAGCAGCAAGCTGGCAGAGGGACTTGCCATCCTCGACACAAGTAACGGTGACCTTGATGTGGAGAGCGGGTGGGAAAAATTGAGGACATCAAGCTGCCTCTGAGACCATCGGCTTTACTCAGAAACGACACCAAGACTTGTTTGATAATGATAATAATAATAATAATAATAATAATAATACATTACATTTTCAGCACCTTTCAAAGCTCTCAATGACACTTTACAGACATAGACAAGCATAGGTACTATAATAAATAAAATACAATAACAAATAGAATGCAGTAAATAAAATACAATAATAAATAAATAGAAACAAGAGAGAGAGCTACACAGAAAATGCTATTTTAAATAGGTGGGTTTTGAGATGGGACTTGTAGGTGGGAAGAGAATCGATGTTACGAATGTTGGGAGGCAGTGAGTTCCAAAGTTTGGGGGCAGTGCAGCTGAAGGCTCTGTCACCCATCGTGCCGAGACGGGCATGGGGGCACACAGAGGTGGAGGGAGGAAGAGGATGTGTGGAACGACGAGGTGAAGTTTGTGGAGAAGTTTCTTTGTGACACCACAGTGACAAGACTATGAACGAGGATAGCAGTGGTGTGAGAAGTGAGAGACGGGCGAAGACGTTCTATATTGCGTAGTTGGAATTACGCAGACCGGGTTAAGTTATTTATATGGGAGTGGAAAGATAGTGTGCTGTCAAGAATGACACCTAGGCTTTTCACCTGATGGGAGGGAGAAACGGTCGAATTGTCAATAGTGAGAGAGAAGCTGTTAGCTTTGCTCAAGGTGGATTTGGTACCAACGAGGAGAATTTCAGTTTTTTCGCTGTTAAGTTTGAGGAAGTTATGGGTAAACCAGGATTTAATTTCAGAGAGGTAGAGTGAAAGGGAAGAAGGTAGAAGAGAGGTGTCAGGTTTGCTGGAGAGAGAGTTGGGTGTCATCCGCAAAGAAATAAAATTGTATACCGAACTTGCGGAGAATATTGCCAAGGGGAAGAAGGTAGGTGATAAAAGAGGAGCGGTCTCAGGACAGAGCCATGGGGCACACCAGAAGATACAGGAAAGGACTGTGAAGTGAAGGAGTTAATTTGGATGAACTGAGAGTGGCCCGAGAGATAAGAGTGGAACCAGCGTAGGGGCGTGTCGGTGAAAGTCTGTCAAGGAGGATGGGATGAGAAATTGTGTCAAAAGCTGCAGTGAGGTCAAGAAGGATGAGGATCGAGAGTAAACCGGCTTCAGCTGCCAAATGAAGATCATTCGTGACTTTTGAGAGAACTGATTCTGTACTGTGGCGGGGGCGGAAACCAGATTGGAATGGTTCGCAGAGATCATTCTGGGAGAGGTGAGAGTGCAGCTGAGAGTACACAAATTTTTCTAGGATTTTGGAAATAAAAGGAAGGCGAGAAATGGGGCAAAGGTTCTTGAAGTCATTGGGATCAGATTCAGGCTTTTTAAGAATTGGTTTGACAGCGCCGTTTTGAGTGGGACAGGGACGATTCCTGAGGACAACGAGGAGTGAATAATGGCTGAAATGAATGGAAGAAGAGATGGCAAGCATGATTTGACCAGAACTGTTGGGAGGGGATCTAATTGACAGGAAGAATTCTTGGATTTAGTTATGAGGTTCTAGATCAGACATGGGCAAACTAAGGCCCGCGGGCCACATACGGCCCGTTAGGCTTTTGAATCCGGCCCGCCGAACTTGCCCAAATTATAGTACAAACAGTGTCTAAAACTCACGACAAAAAGTTAGCGAACAACAGGGCAGATAACTGAAAAGTTGCCTGCCCCATTTTTCACAACTTGAAGCACAATGAGACAAATTTATTAACTGATCAGGGATATTTTTCACATTTGAAAGACAGTTAATAAATTGGGTTGTAGTTTTCTTACTGTGCTATGAGGTTTGTACATACTACATTTAAAGGACAACCGGCACCATTTTTTGTTTTTGTTTCCCACTGACATCAGAAAAACGTTTTATAGCATGTAAAATACCCAAATCAGGCAGGCTGATATTTTTAGTTCAATGAAAAACACCAATAAAAATGACTTCAAAATTAATCCGGAAATGGTCAGTTTCAGAAGGTCCCACCCCCCTGTTCGTGACGTCACGCCAAGACGTCTTGCCTTTGATCGAGAATCAAAACAATGGCTTCAGATTCGGAGAAGATGTTTTCTTGTTACTCATCCAGTTATGAATATGATTCAAATAGTTCTGAAGAGGAAAGCATAAATGTTTGCAATTGATTCAAGGAGTCCTCCCACATCAATTCGAGCCGTCAATGACAGCAATGTAGCACCCAGAAAAAGCAGAAGATTGCGCCCAAGCTCAGTTGGAATTTGTGTCAGCGAATATCAAATAGTTGTCTTGGTGCAACACACAACGATTCACCATGGCGTCATTTATGTGTTTTCCTTCTAATTTCACCATCAACACGGATCAACACGAAGTTTTCAGACCAAACAAAGTACCCAAAATGTGTCGCTTTCTCGGTCAGGGGCGGTCCAAACGTGACGTCACATGGGGATCGTCATCAACTCGAAAACAAGACTTCATGAACATTCAGCGCAAGTCTTAAAACGTAAACTATAGCTATATGCTGTGGAATCTTTGTAAAATACGCTCAGTCGAAGTCATTTGAAGTGATTTTATAAATTATGGACATAACTTGTTCAGAGTATTTCCGGCCCAAACACTCCCTCCAAATGCTCCTGGCCCGGCCCCTCTGTCAAATTTTAGAACCCAATGCGGCCCGCGAGTCAAAAAGTTTGTCCACCCCTGTTCTAGATTGTAGAGGGATGAGGGAGATCAAAAGAAGATAAGAGATGGTAGGTAGGTTGGGGAGGGCAGGGGTACAGAGGAGCCAAGATGCTGGTGGATTTTGTTGACTTTTTCAGTAAATAATAGAAGGAGAGAATTGAAGGTGTCAGAGGAATAAAAGTTTGAGGGAGAGAAGCAGGGGGTTGAATGATTCTGTCATGTTATATAGTGAAAAGAGAGCCAGAGTATTTCCAGTATTTGAGTCAATGAGTCCAGAGTAGTATTGTGACTTAGCTTGAGAGATACTGTTCTTGTAGAGAAAGTGAGCGGTGTACATATCTTTGTGAACAGTGAGTCTGGTTCTCCGATAAAGTCTTTCAAGCTCTGGCGTGTTTTCGATTTCATGGAGTGCAGATGAGCATTGAACCAGGGTGCAGAACGAGTGAATGAAACAGAGCGTATTTTGCTTGCTCCAAGAGTGTTAAGAATATCGTTGAGGTCCGAGTTGTAGTGGGAAACCAGTTCATCAGGAGAGGAGCTTGAGAGGCCAATATTAAACCAAGAGTCCGGGTTAATGCCCTTGATGTTCTGAAAGTTGATAGAACGGGGTGTTTTGGTGGTGGAGAGTGAGATGGAAAAAGTAACGAAGTAATGGTCTGTTATTGGGAGTTCAACAGCTGTGCAGTTGTAAGGAGACAATCCAGAGTAGCATATGAGGCCAAGTGTGTGACCCTTTATGTGCGTAGGAACATCCACAAGTTGGCTGAAGCCAAGGCTATCAAGAAGTGAAGTCAATTGTTAGCGGAGTAGTTGGATTATCTATGTGTATGTTCAAGTCTCCGCTGCCATACAGGAGCTTCTGGAAGCCAAGCACAAAGCCCATACAACACCTTTGTATACCCCTCACTCCCCACTTCTCTATCGCTACAAGGCCGTGGTGAAACACAGAAACAGCTGCAGATTATGGAAAACAAGCTGTGGCTCAGCAAGCCCCAAGAAATCCAGAGGCATGCAGTGAACAACAACATACACACCTTCTATGATCCTGTAAAATCCCTCGATGGTCTATAAAGACGACATATTGTCCCAGTCAGATCTGCAGAGCGTTCTGTGCTACTGAAGGACAAACAGCGAATACTTGAGCTCTGGGCAGAGCAATATGAGTCCCTGTTTAACCAAGTAAACCCTTCAGACCCATCTGTCATAGACTCCCTCCCAGAGCTTCCATCAGTTATCTCCCTTGATGAACCTCCTAAGTTCACAGCAGTCCTCTCTGCAATCCAGAGCCTTAACAACAACAAAAGCCCTGGCCCTGATGGACTTCCAGCTGAGGTTGTCAAAAACGGTGGTTACCTCCTATCATGGCAGCTATACCACCTCATTTGCAACAGCTGGCAAAACGGGACACTCAGGAAAGGAAAGACAGCAACAGTGTCACCATTTATAAAAGGGAGGGGGACAAGTCAGTCTGTGGCAACAGTCGTGGCATCTGCCTGCTCCCTGTTGCTGGCAAGATTCTTGCAAAAATAATGCTGTTCTGTGTTACGTTGCACATAACCAAAGACATCCTCCCAGAGACACAATGTGGTTTCAGAAAGGACCAAAGTACTCTGGGCATGATCTTCGCTGCGCGACAAGATCAGGAGGAATGCAGGGAAAAAAGCATGGACTTCTACATCATCTTCATCGACCTTACCAAGGCCTGTCATACAGTTAACTGTGACATTATATATATATATATATATATATATATATGGAGGGTTCGATCCCAAGTCCAGCACCTGAGACTGTACACAAGCCGTAAGGAAGGAGACCGGGGACTAGTGAGTGTGAAAACCACTGTCCAGGATGAAACATCCAAGCTCAATGAATACATCAAAGGCTCCAACGGATGACGTACTCAGAGAATTTCTCAGACAGTGGGGAACCGAGGATGAGGTGCTGGAAGAGGGACAATCATGGGAGGAGAAGCCCCTACAAAGGATGTACCACCGACATATGTGGCTGAAGTGGCTGATCTCATGAAGTCCTATCAGTGTCTAGAGAAGGCTGGCCTAAAGGACAGCACAGAGGCACTCATCCTGGCTGCTCAAGAGCAGGCCCTCTACACCAGAGCCATAGAGGCACGGATCTACCACACCAGGCAAGATCCAAGGTGTAGGTTGTGCAAAGCGGCACCTGAGACAATCCAACACATAACTGCAGGGTGTAAGAGGCTGGCAGGGAAAGCCTACATGGAGCGCCATAACCAGGTGGCTGGCATAGGATACCGAGACATCTGTGCGGAGTATGGACTGGAAACCCCAAGGTTAAAATGGGAAACACCTCCCAAGGTAGTAGAGAATGACCCAGCAAAGATACGGTGGGACTTCCTGATACAGACTGACAAGATGGTAATGGCCAACCAACCAGATATCATGGTCATGGATAAAGGGCAAAGGAAAGCCGTTGTCGTGGATGTAGCAGTCCCGAGTGATGGAAACATCAGAAAGAAGTAAATGAGAAAATCGAGAAATACCAAGGGCTCAGAGAGGAGCTGGAGAGAGCCTGGAAGGTAAAGGTGACAGTCGTGCCTGTGGAGGTCGGAGCACTCGGGGCAGTGACCTCCAAACTTGACGTGTGGTTCACAACATCGGATATCTCGGTCCAGAAAAGCGCAGTGCTGGGAACAGCACGGATACTGCGCAGAACCCTCAAGCTTCCTGGCCTCTGGTAGAGGACCCGAGCTAAAAAAATGGGGGACAGACACTACCCATGAGGGGTGAGACGAGGATTTATATATATATATATATATATATATATATATATATATATATATATATATATATATATATATACAGTAAAGTCTCGTTATATCGATATTCAAGGGAGTCCGAAAAAAATCGATATAACCAGGACTATAGATATATCCGAACCTGTTTGCATGTAATTTTCTCCGTGCGTGCATAGAAATAGTATCGATATAACCGGGACTATCGATATATCCGATATCGATATAACGAGACTTTACTGTGTGTGTATATATATATATATATATATATATATATATATATATATATATATATATATATATATATATATATATATATATATATATACACAGTAAAGTCTCGTTATATCGATATTCAAGGGAGTCCGAAAAAATATCGATATAACCGGGACTATCGATATATCCGACCCTGTTTGCATGTAATTTTCTCCGTGCGTGCATAGAAATAGTATCGATATAACCGGGACTATCGATATATCCGATATCGATATAACGAGACTTTACTGTATATATATATATAGCAGTGACGTGCAGTCAGTGGAGGCAGGTGAGGCAGTGCCTCACCTGTCATCATGGAAATCTGTCATGGAAATATCAAATGAAAAAATAAATTAAACAGTTAGATGTATTTAGTGATTTGTACTTTAAAGGTCTTGTCCATTTAACTTCACCGTTTTAGGATTTTTTTCAAAATCGCTGAATTTTCACATTTACCGTTCCACATTTACCTAAGTAGAGACGAGCGGTGACGTCATTGATGACGTCAGTGCCTCACCAGCCATGAACCTCACCGCACGTCACTGATATATATATATATATATATATATATATATATATATATATATATATATATATATATATATATATATATATGACAAAACAAAGATACAGAGAGACATTCATTCTTCAGGACTTGCTGTACCCTCTTTGTGATGACATGAAGTAGTTCTAGATGAAAGAGGAGAGGATCAAAGCGTCTTTCCACCAGTGGATCAGGGACATCATGGTGGAATGTGCACGTCGACTACAAGCTAAATGTTGAAAGCAAACACGCAGCTGTAGCATCCATTGACGAAAAGAGATTGTCTCACATCTCCTGTTCCACATAAATCTGCTTCAATTCCAAGCCGCAACAGTTCCACATATGCATCGGCGCTCTGCGCTGACGCTCCTTTCTTCTTATCGCGGGTTCCTCAAGCCATGCATCCGTCCAGCCGCAGACTGTCCCACAGCACTGACCTTTCCGCTAAACAAAGCGGGGCGCAAAAAAACACAATGGCCCCTTTGGTGTCCAGCGATGGCAGTCGAATGGCTCCGACATTCCTCCCATTCAAAAACAGTACTGGCATATTCATGCTGCCGAAAAGGCGCAACCGCTGAGCACAGTCTCCTCCTTGATGAATGTCGTGGTCAAAAATCCTGAAAAACAATCTGTATCCGTTCCACACGATGCACAACAACACAAAGTGACAAAAGAAAACACAAAACAAGACAACAACAACCAAAAAAGCAAGGCTCATGAGAGCACTTGCTGAGGCTTCCTACTCGGGCGCCATCTTGGGCTATATATATATATATCAGAATCAGAATCAGAATCATCTTTATTGCCAAGTATGTGGAACACACAAGGAATTTGTTTCCGGTAGAACACGCTGCACTAGTATCGTTGTCAAAAAAACTGCTAAGTGGCACTATACAGTTCCATTTTGGAACTGTATATATATATATATATATATATATATATATATATATATTGCTGTTTGGAAAGAGAGGCACATTACATGAGGACATGAAGAAATATACTGTGCTATGAAATAATAAAATAAGTTTTATTTACCTTTTTGATGGTCGTTGATGGCTTATGGGAGGAGAGTCACCTTCCATAAGGACTGTTGGTAACTTAACCTCTGGTGTGGTTTCTCTTTGCTTCTTTGGAGACTCATCATTTTTGCTGATTAAAAACCTCTTAATTGACACCTGTTGCTTTCTGACTTGTAACGTCTTTCGAAGCTGAGGCATCACATTATCGTTCATCATGTTGATGATTGTCATAGCCACAGTCTTTTCTGGATGGAACTGTTCGGTAAAAGCCTGCACATTTGACAACAATGCCTTTATGAGCTCACTTGATGCTGCAGCCATCTCCTCCTCCTCAGATGTTCTCGAACCATCCGTTGCTGTCTTTAAAATCCTCAATAAGCGGCGAACTTCCAGGTTGGCGCATGGCGATATCGGCGTGAATTAGCCGTGCTTTCTCGCATAAAATAGCTTTACTCACGCTGTCACCGGATAGCTGCTTTTCGTTAATCCAAATTAACAGAACTTTTTCAACGTCTTCGATTGCCCTAGACCGTCGCTTTGAGAGCACGGAAACACCTTTTGCAACAGATGCACCTTTGTTGGCTTTTCTGTTCCGTAAAATGGTCGCAATGGTTGACTTAGCATAGCCGTGCTCGTCCACTAAATCACACAAACGCACACCTCGTTCGTGTTTTTCGATTATCTCCTTCTTCTCAGCGACTGTGATTTTATTTTGTGTCTTCTTGGGCTGAAGACGAGCCTGTGGTGGTTTTTTTTGGTCCCATAATAGTAAATTTATCAGCAAAAAGCTCCAAGGAGGCGATCAACGTGTGCATTCAATGAGAGGGGGTGTGGAAAGTAGCGCCGGCTGGAGCGCTGTTCGGTCGTGTGCTTCTGTCGAAGATCACTCCGCCAGATCCAAAGGTTGTGTGCTTTGGTGTTCTTCCGCCGAAGATTACTCCACCAGCCGTGGTTGCTGTGTATCATGAAAATAGTGTGTATTTCAAGGTTTAATTTTCATAAATTTGACGTTCATAACATGAAAAGTTCGTAATATATATATATATATATATATATATATATATATATATATATATATATATATATATATATATATATATATATATATATATATATATACACACACACACAGGTAACATTCGAGTTAGAACCGGGTTCCGTTCCGACTAAACCGTCGTAAGTGAAACGGCCGTAGATCCAAAAGCATTCAAAATGGTGTTTTATGAAAAATTGCCTTGTTACAGGTTCGGAGAGATCGCAGCAGAGAAATGACCACAAACAACGACTGTATATATATATAGATATGTATTTATTGATAAAACACAGCAATTTACAGCATTTCGCGATCATGAGTAATTACGCTAGACACAAACTGTCACCTCTATGCCCCCACGTAAAGACTCCAACATCGCGGTTAATATCCAGAATAGTATACCTTACCGTTGACAAAGGGCGGAGAGCCGGCAAAAACACCCCGGTAGAGTAATCTGGACTGGAAAACCCAAAGCTAGACACTCGTTCACAGTTCACAGCAGACTCTAACCGATATTGAGGAAACCCCCATCTTATAGACCCACTCTTGCTAAGACAGGTGGCCAGCCGGTCCACGCAGGAGATGAGTCATTCCTCCTCCTTTTCCTCAGCCCCGGACTAACAAGTAATTTTTGGCAGGCACACAAAGGCGCGTGAGAACATGCAGTTTTCAAAACCAAAACAAATTGGGTCAGTGTGACCGATTGTGTCAGTGTAACCGAACAAACCGCACCCAGGTGTTTCGACTCAGAAAAACAAAAAAGCGAATACAAAACAATCACTGTGAGAAGCAAAAAATGTGAATACAAAACAATCAATGTGAGAAAATACAGGAAGTGGAACTATATATGAGTCAGCTCAGGACACCAATAACCATTTTTCTTCCTTCATTCCACCCTGTGGCCTGAGCTGACACCACCAACTAATTGATAAATCGTTCAGGTAACTCATCTTCATTCTCAAACATCCATTCAACATAGGCATCCCCCTGGTGCAACAACACCTCTATGTCATGACTCCCGCGTAACATATACCTAATAACAAACCCATACATAGAAATACGATCAGGGAAGGTGACGTGCCGGGGGTTCGAATACATTGACCAATAAGATCCATGGTGACCCGGGGGGTCAGCTTTCACAACCATCTTTGTTATATCTCTCCCAAACGGCCCCAAATCATGGTATAATTCTTTTTTCATTATTCAAAAAACTGTGATAAATTCGTCGCGACAAGATAGCTCGGGTGCGTCTAATATGCCAAAACATGCAGAAATTAACCAAAGTCATTAAAACTAAGCATATAATAAAAACCAATAATGGAGGGACTAAGTATTGTCGTGCTGTTACCGACATTCCTGTATATATATCCCACCAGTGATGGGCCGAAGATTGCTCAATTGTTCTGGCGGCATGTACCACCTCTTCCCGGGCGATCCTGGTGGACACCTGCAACCTGGACACATCTGTCAAATGAGCTTTCACAAGATGCTTAAGTGTCTTCGAACGGTTCAGTGCGGTGCTGAAACGTGTCAGATCCACTTGCCAAGGCAGCGACAGGGCTTGCCATTGCACAGTAGACAGCCTGTGCGTCCAACTGAAATTTGTCAATCGAAACGATTGATTGTGCCAGGTAAACAGATGCACGGCCCATAAACATCCGGAAAAAGGTGTCGTTGGCAACTGGGGATGTGGGTTCACTGTTGCGACACAAATAGAGTGGGGCCCTATCTGATATAGCAAGTCCTCAGGTTTCTCCACATTCCAATCACACAGTGCCGTGTCATTCGTAAAACATGGGTCTCGATATATTTGTGTTTGTAAGCATGCAGTCCCTTTGTCCATTATGTCACAACCCCCCAAATCATAAGTCAAATTAGTCTGTGGACTAAACCAGTCTCCCTGCGTCTTCAAAAAATAATAATGGTTTCCCACTATTAATGGCAAAATCCGATATTTGCATAAGGTCGTGGATCGTGTTACGTTTACTTCCAACCACATTCCTTGACAGTGTGTTTCTTGTTGAACTTTAACATTGAACATTTGCAAAATACATTTGGTACTATTCAACACCCTTGTAACATTGTGAGAAACCTCTGATGTTGCATCCCACATACCAATGTTCCAACCCAAAAATGCGTCTATTACATTTTTTTTTCCAAGATGGCGGCGCGTGCACACGCAGCGACTCCTCTCTCTCCCGGCAAATTGTTTTTTTCGTGTTTATTATGTTTGTCTCACTCGTGTAAATGTCCGTCTCCGTTTGCCTCGCTACACCCGAGGCGTACCTACTCCCGTGAGGTTCTGCTCGACATCGGCAGTTCATTTTTAAAACCAAAACCAGCTGAAGCAGAAGTGCTACGCAAGCATGGATTGCTCAGAGAGTCGGCTCGTCCACTAACCCCCACTGCTGCACCCAACCCAGAGTGGAGGCGCCCCAAGCGCTGCATGAGGAAACAGAAGAGGGGGAAGCGTGGAGGTATCCGCATTAGGCTCGCGGCTAGCCCTCACCGGCCGTCCATCCCTACCATTACGCTGGCTAACGTGCGCTCGCTGGACAATAAAATGGACTACATCAGACTTCTCCGCTCAACTTCCAAGACCGTGGGTGAGTGTTGTGCCCTTGTGTTTGTGGAAACATGGCTGACCGACAGCATACCGGACAGTGCCATCCAGCTAGCCCAGCTAACTAGCTTCCGGGCAGACAGAGCGCTCATCGAGGGGGGGGAAGACTCACGGCGGGGGACTCTGTGTCTACATCAGTGATGCCTGGTGCCGCAACGCTGTTGTGGTATGCAAACACTGTTCACCACTGATGGAGCTTATGGTCATAAAATGTCGGCCATTCTACCTGCCGAGGGAATTTAGTGCCATACTGCTGGTAGCAGTTTACATCCCCCCGAGCTCAATTAACAACAGGAGCGCGGCATTGAATGAACTCTACCAGAACATCAGCGAGCAACAGACAGCCCACCCAGATGCTTTCCTTATCTTGGCTGGCGATTTCAACCATGCCAACCCGAAAAGCGTTTTTCCACAACTCCATGGACATATTAACTTTCCGACTAGAGGTAACAACATTCTGGACAATGTCTTCACCACACACAAAGGAGCCTACAAAGCCTACCCCCTCCCCCACCTAGGAGCTTCGGACCACTCCACTTATGTTAATGCCCGCATACAGGCCACTTGTCAAAGTCGTCAAACCAGTCAAGAAGCAGATAAGGGTGTGGCCTGATGGGTCGTCAGAGGCACTCAAACACTGCTTCTCCAACACTGACTGGAACATGTTCAGACAAGCGGCCACCTACAACAACCACACCGACCTCCAAGAGTACAAAGACTCTGTTACTTCCTACATGAGGAAGTGCATGGATGACGTGACTGTCACCAGATCTGTCACCATCCTGGCCAACCAGAAGCCATAGCTGACGGGTGAAGTCCACAGGCTCCTTAGGGCTCGGAACGCTGCCTACAAAGCTGGCGATGAGCTGGGCCTGAGAACAGCCAGGGCCAACCTGTCACGTGGCATCAGGATGGCCAAGAGACAGCACTCGAGGAGGATCGCCAACCACTTCAGAGACAGCAGAGACACCAGGAACCTGTGGCGTGGGATACAGACCATCACAGACTACAAGCCCTCTCCACAGACCTGTGAGAACTCCACCACTATGCTGAATCAGCTGAACGACTTCTTCGCCCGCTTCGAGGCAGACAACAGCACTCCAGCACAGAAGACTCCACCACCTCCCGGCGAACAGGTGATGACACTGTCCCAGGACAGCGTGAGGCGATCCCTCAGAGGGACCAACGCACGAAAAGCCCCGGGTCCTGACGGCATTCCCGGCCGTGTTCTGAGAGACTGCGCTGTGGAGCTCACAGATGTCTTCACTGACATTTTCAACACATCTCTGAGCCAGGCTGTTGTGCCCACGTGCCTCAAAGCCACCACCATCATCCCGGTCCCTAAGAAGTCGTCCCCCACCTGCCACAATGACTACCGCCCGGTCGCACTCACTCCCATCCTCATGAAGTGCTTCGAGCGGCTAGTTATGAACCACATCAAGGCTGCCCTCCCCCCCAACCATGACCCCTTCCAGTTTGCATATCGGCACAACCGCTCTACCGATGATGCCATCTCCACTGCTCTCCACACAGCGCTCACCCACCTGGAGACCAGAGACTCCTACGTCAGAATGCTGTTCATCGACTTCAGCTCAGCATTCAACACAATCATCCCCCAACAGCTCACCGATAAACTGAGCAAACTGGGGATCTGCACCTCCCTGTGCAACTGGCTGCTGGACTTCCTGACGGGGAGACCACAGGCAGTCAGAGTTGGCGACAACACTTCCAGCACCAGCACGCTGAACACAGGGGCCCCCCAGGGGTGTGTGCTGAGCCCCCTCCTCTTCACTCTGCTCACGCACGACTGCTCACCATCATCACCCAGCTCCAACCTCTTCATAAAGTTTGCGGATGGCACGACTGTGGTGGGCCTCATCAACAACGACGAGGAGACAGCCTACAGGGACGAGGTCAGCCGCCTGGCCACGTGGTGCAAGGACAACAATCTCCGTCTGAATGTGGAGAAGACGAAGGAGATTGTTGTGGACTTCAGGAGAGTGCGCCCCCAGCATGTTCCACTAACCATCGACGGTGCTGCAGTGGAGAGAGTGAGCAGCACCAAGTTCCTGGGAGTGCACATATCCGAAGACCTGTCCTGGAGCCACAACACGTCATCACTGGCCAAGAGATCCCACCAGCGCATGTACTTCCTCCGCAAGCTTAAAAGAGTTGGAGCCCCGACCCCCATCACGACCTCCTTCTACCGCGGTACCATCGAGAGCATCCTGACCAGCTGTATCACCGTGTGGTACGGTGCCTGCACCGTGTCCTGCCGTAAGACTCTGCAGCGCATCGTGAGGACAGCTGAGAAGATCATCGGTGTCTCTCTCCCCCCCTTCAGGACATCTACAACACCCGCCTCACCCGCAGAGCCATCAGGATCGCTGGCGATCCCACACACCCCTCCCACAGCCTCTTCAGCCTGCTGCCATCTGGTAGGAGACTGCAGAGTCTCTGAGCCAAGACCAGCAGGCTCAAGGACAGTTTCTGCCACCAGGCAGTCCGGAGACTCAACTCCCTCCCAGCCCTGCCCCTTCCCACTGCCACACTCGCCGAACTCTGAGTACACCCTACATGCTGTACGATCATCCTGAACTCTATTTTTTTGTTCTTTCTCATTTTTTTCTGCAAGACCTCACTTCAACCCTTTCTTGTTGTTTGTTTTTGCAATTACGACATTATGTCACTTTATGTACGTCACTTCCTCACTTTACATATGTCACTACCTCACTTTACATACGTCACTGCCTCACTTTCCAGACGACACTACCTCACTTTACATACAGAAATTATAAGTATTGTCTGTTGTCAATTGTATGTCTTTTTGCCATGTTATAAGTGCCTTGCATGTCTTGCACGCTGGTCCGAGAGGACATTAATTTCATTTGTGCTGTATGTCATGCATATTAGCACGTTTGACAATAAAGCTGACTTTGACTTTGACTTTGACTTTGACTTTGACATGAGCTCCCCCTTTCTGTGTTTCTGCTGTTGTGGGTGTCCATTGCGCCACCCTGCGGAACCCATGAGCTGTCGCCTGACCTGTGGATGATAACATAGATTGTGTAATTTCTCAATCAATGGTGTTGGATACTCCTAACAAAGTTCCTGTTCCCCCTAACAAAATATCATACCACGCACGCTTGTTCCTTCGTGGCTTGCAAGTTGGTATCGATGGTAACCTTATCTCCCAGTGAACCTTATGTGTCATCTGGTGAGCCATGTGTGTGCATGATGTCACTATTAGCATTAACGTAGGGTTTGTCACCCGCTGATGTTGTGGTACTACCAAAATGACCAAAACCGTCGATGGTCGTCCTGTGACCTCAGTTGAGCTCGAAATCCCAATGTCCGTGTCACTTGTTGTCACTGTCCAATGTGTCCCATTGGTTGATGAGCATGGTACAGTTCCATTTGACGCGAAAGGATTACCCGTCAGTCGACAGAGGGCTACTTTAGCCGCAACAGCAACGTTGCATCCCGCCCCCAGGATTATGGACCACTTGTGTTGTCCTCCGTAGATGTCGCATTCCGAAGTGATGTTTGTGGTATGACAGGCAGACCCCGCGGGACAGCGGAAGTCGCCCTGCGTGTGATCATTGGTGCTGCTCCTCCGTCCCGCAAGCCACGCGAGGCAAGCGAGGAGCTCCTTCCACCGGTGTCACCCAAGGGTGAGTGTTCTTCGGGCCGCATGCAAGCAGGACAGCCAGGAGGGTGCCCCAACATCCGACATGGCCCAACATCCCATGGTTCGATGATCCTCGGGCCCCTTCCGCCAGCAGCCTCAACATCCACGCCCCGGCGCTTGATACCAGGCTGTGAACACTAATATGAATCATACTGAAAAACAAAACACATGATTAATTTTCTCTCCCATAACATTTATGCATGGGCACATTGACCCATTTAGTCTCTCCGTACTTGCACAATGTCGATCTATATCAGGGCTGTCAAACTGATTTCACATCGTGGGCCACATATGGCCTCGGTAAACGTCAAGTGGGCCGGATACCGAAACTTTTTGCAAATTCTACACTCCTTATCCATTTTTCCTTGAATTGCACCTCATTAAAAATATGAATTCCATGTCGTTCGTGCATTTTTTCCACTTCTAAATTATCCCGTGGGCCTGATCCAACCTACTTGGGGGCTGTTTCTGGCCCGCGCGCCGTATGTTTGATATCCCTGGTCTATATCGACCAATCGTTTTTTTCCCAACAAATTGAACCCTCAATCTTCTTTTTTTCATATTCGCTGCCCAAGCGAGGCAGCCAAAAACCCACAATACACAAAAACATTCAGATTAAACGGGCAAAACCCAAATAACGTGCCTTCCCGCATACCCAAAAATAATTTCTAATTATTATAAATCACAATTCCACACAACACGCATTCCAATAGAATGCCATCCATCACGAATATGATTTTTTTGTCTCTCTCTTTCCTGATATATATTGTAAAATTCTAACTCATGTTACCCTCTGAAATCTAAAAACCGATACTTTAGGACTTTTCCGGACCCCACCCGCATTTCTCTCTGTACGAAAATGCGGTCCGTGTCAAAATAATTTTAGCAGTTTTATTGGAATGGATACCTTTTTGCATAAAGTGTCTCAAGGAGCTCTGGGTTGTACATCTTACAAGTTGTGATATTGCAACAGCAACAGATGCAGGCAGACACACTAGAACTTCATTAATAGCTGGTTCCCTTGCTTGCATTTTCTCTTCAAATTGTACAGATAGATGGCTTGCGCGGGTTGTTTGTGGAGCCTGATTGATGGGATATTTTAACCTTGCAGTCTACACTCTGCCTTTGAACTATCAAAGTTTACTGTTTTCTATCCATTTTCTCACAATTTCACGTTTTTTTTTCACTTTAGTTTTTTTTTGTTTGAAGCTCTGTCGTCTTCCTTTCGTGTGTGTGTGTTTCTGTAACCACTACCCCCACTCACTGCTGCGTGTGTCCTGCTGCTAGTGTCCCCTCCCTACTCTACCACGGATCTTGACCAATCACGTGAGGCTTTAACTGAAGACTGGGGGAGGGGAATAGAGGGGAAAAAACAGTTGCCATTTCAGGAGCTCCAAGAACCGGCTTGTTCGCGAACAACGCATCACTCATTTTGGCGCTGTGTGTGTTTCCCGAAAAATAGTTTGTATGCCAAAATCATATTATCGCCAATTTAACGTTCGTAAGGCGAAACGTTCGTTGTCTAAAGCATTCGTAAGCTGAGGTATCACTGTATATATATATATATATATATATATATATATATATATATATATATATATATATATATATATATATATATAATCAGCCAACCATAAACACAGTTTGGGTGTTGCATTAACTGTTGTTCTTCCTGGTTCAGCTCTCCATTTGTATAGTCTCGATATTAAATCAGCAGGAAGCAAGGTGATATACAAAAAAAGGAATATTTATTATCAGGCAGCAAGAGGATGTTCTCCAGGGGAGAAGCTAGGGCCTAGCCTCCTAGCCACCTAGCCTCTCTGTCCCTTGGCCTAGCTGTTTCCTTTCTTTCCTTTCTTTGTGGTGGAATGAAAGTAGCAAAGCAAAACATAGGAGCTGCTGGAAAGGCAGCCACTCTCGCGGCGCCGTCTTGAAGTCAAAAGAACAACAAAAAAAACTAAATAACAAATAACATGACAACACAAAGACACAGAGAGACATTCATTCTTAAGCACTTTCTGTACCCTCTTTGTTACATACAGCAGTTCCAGATGAAAGAGGAGAGGATCAAAGCTGAAACATGATAGCTAGATTTCTATACTAAGTATAAGCTGAGTGCATGTTTACTAATTAATATATACAGAAAACTAAACTACATACATATATGGACTTACTAATTGATAAGAACAAGTAGAAATGAAATAACATGGGATGTTTTTAGCATGTGTATATAACCAATTCTAACAATGGCTTATAAAAATTGGTTAGAGCAGATACTGAAAATGTACCGTATAAATACAAGCACTGTTTCATAAAAGTGTTACATTTTCAATTTTTCTTTTAAAGGGAAACAGGTGACATCTGCGATCAGGAACATGAGACTTCTGATGATGACTCTATAAGCCTATTACATGGTATTGAGCCCATCCAAAGCAGAAGGATGATGGCAAGCTTGGAAAAACATCATTTACCTTTCGAAACCATCACGAAGGAGCAAGATAATAGGATGGACCTAAGTCCACAAAGGACTCCTTCATGGACGGAGTACAAAAACTTGTCAGAGTGTGAAACAGACAGTGGTAAGAGATGAACAATCGTGTGTATGTGAGATGCCAGTTTATAGCACACACATACTGTTTATGCACACATCACATATATATCATTGCTGTTGGGGAGAAAATCCATGTTTCCTCATATGTCAAAAATGTTTTTTTCAGAAACCTGTACGATTAGTCTGTCCTTATTTCATCTGCAATCTTAACTCCTTAAAAGTGTTGAGAATACGAAGAAGCGACACGGTTGACACCTCAAACTGCAGAGATCCTGGATTCGATTCTCGGTTCCGTCCTTGTGTGTAGAGGTGGCATGTTTTTCTCCCATGCTTGCATTTCTCCGGTATACCGGTTTCCTCCACATTCAAAAACTTGCATGGTATGTTGATTAAACACTCAAAATTGTCTCTAGGTGTAATAATAAGCACAAATGGCAACCAGTTCAAGGTGTACCCCGCCTACAGCCTGAAGACAACTGGGATAGGCTCCAGCACGCCTCGCGCCCCTTGTGAGGAAGGGCAGATCAGATATTGCATGGATGGAAATACGGTGCTTGAGAACCAATATTTTAACACATTAATACTCTTGAATGCTCAGAATTTCAGAGAAGCCGCAGTAAACCCACGCAGGCATGGGCTGAACACTCAGACTCCACAAAGGAATGTTGGGGCCAGAATCGAACCCTCGACCTCTGCACTCCGAAGCAGACGTGCTCATCAGTTATCACTGTGCTGCCCACTTGAATTGATATTATTCAAAATGTTGGCATTTTCACAGAAAATGTTTTTAAACATGAGTCAACTTAATACAGAGCATGCAGGAGAGGAAATTTGGCTTCTGTCAAAGGCCTAATTGAAAATGGGATTAATGTGAACATTGAAGATAATAGTGCTCATTTAAGTATTAATAGTTAATATTTCTGATACCTTTGTTTTTTTTTTTACTACCTGTAATTCAACTGCAATCTGTTTTCAACGTATTTCTTTTCAGGCTGTACAGCTCTTAATTTGGAAGTGGTGAGTGAACCATACAATGCTGGGGCCAATGTCAGTGCTTCAAACCATGATGGTTTCAACCTCCAACATGATGTTGGAACGTTTGGACATTATCAGGTGATAGAGACAAATCATATTTCTCCTTCACTGTGATATTCAGAAATTTCTGGAGTACTTGTCCTTAGCACCAACTTTACAATTAAGCCCCTTTTGCATTAATAATATAAAAAAGTCCCTTGTGGTAAGGTTACTGTAATTTATGAATTTTACAGATTTTTAGAAGTTATTCAAACACCCTATTGTACTCTAGATGATCCAAAAAAGTTCCAAATGTGTACTTGTGAAGGTCCAATGGCTTGTCACAGCACCTGTACACCAAATATACCCTTGAACGTTTTGTTTGGAAAGGTGAGAGCAACTTGAGCATCTGTGCCAAGCCATATCTCTGATAAAAGAATACTTTCCAGATTGTTTATGATTAATGATAAAAGCTTTGTTTTAAAGAGTCGGCTAAAGTAATGTCTGTGCTGGACATGCGGTCATTGTCGCAGGAATGCAAAGTGCTGACATGTACCTGATTGTCACCATTTAAAATGCTTTGGTTGTGCGTGCGGGATGGATGTGTTTGTCTGTGACGGTTTGAATGAAGAAACTGTTCAATGGGGGTGGTAGCGATAGGGGAGAGGGGTTGGCTCTTTGCAGAGCTAGTGAAGGGGAAAGTGCTGGTAGAATTGGCATAGTGAGATTATTATTGCCATAGTTGAGGGTTGAAGTAGAAGGGCACACACTGAGTACTTTGTAAAGAAGAGTCAACTGGGAATGAAATTGATGACGTCATGGTGGATGATTACAGCTCATAACACCATCTGCCCAGTAAGAAGAAGGATGAATCAAGAAAAGGTTGACATTACTTAATAACCATGCATTTAAAATAGAACTGAAGCGCTTGACGCCATGGGATAACCTTGGTAAAGGGATGCTTATCCAGACAGACTCTCTCCAAGTTCTTGGCAAACCAAAGTCGGCATGTAATCTCTTTTTGTTTGCTCCAACTGTTGACACACTTGATTGTCCCTATGTGGACAATGAACCGGGTTATGGATGATGGAAGAGAATAAAAAATACCAGGCAGGATGTTCACCATTGTCCATAACCTTTGCTGGGGGGATAACAGCGGTTGATGGTATCGGAATAATTAATATGTCTTATGACGCTGTGCTCAACTCTGACGGTGGTTGTTGGAAACAGAGGATGTGAGGAACGAGCTCCAGTAGAACTGTAGACTCTTGTATGAGATTACAGGGCCAGGTGGCAGTTGAGGACGGGACCCTAATGAGTGGCGCCAATGAGGTGCCTCACTCATCATAGGGGACATTGTATCATGGGGCATGGAGCATTACCTGTGGGCCGACGGCCACGGGTAGACTTAACCACTCCAGAATTCCTGCCTGACTTCATGGTTGTGGGCAGCGGGGAATCCCAATGAGCACCTGACACCAAAACCCCAGGCTCAAATGCAGAAGTCTCAGACTGTGATGATGCAATAATAGGAGCAAGAAAATCATACGCCAGGGAGCAAATGGATTTTTTAGGATCATTTTGAGGAGTGTTTGTGGTGCTCTCTGTTCTTCTTGCTCAAAGACACCACACATTAAAATTTCATTTATGAATATTAGTGAAACTAAGTTGTTTAACTATAATATTTTTTATTGACTCATCAATTCAGATACAGCGGAATTACTCAATCCACCAAGTACTTTTCCCCCGCTAGATACAAAGCCAAGTGAAATAATTTATCACAGGTTGCCATACTTCCAATTGTCACCATCCTAATATCAAACAAATGGGCTTTTTTTCATCAGGTCGCTGATGGTGTAGTGCACTGGTGTCAAAGTCAAGGCCAATGTTGCCCCCCCCCCCCCACATCACTTATTCAGCCCATGAAAGCAAATCAAACTTATGAAATTCCATGATGCTTGCTAAAGTTGGAACCAAAATTTCAAATTGTCCCATGGAAACCACAATAACAGTCATGACTTTTTACTTCAAATTTGAAAACGACGTATTCATTAATTTGTTGTGCGCTCTACATGTAATATGTGGACGGGATTAAACATCCTAATGGCTTCCCCAAATTTATAACAGCCCCGAGAGGAAACGGTAAATACAATGCGGGCCACAGCAAAAAATAAATAAATAGTTTGACACCCTTGGTGCAGTGCGACAACTGGCTGATTTGTCTTAGCAGTGTGGGATCAGTTTGCATTCAGTGTCGGTGTGAATGTGGGAATATATTATTGTTAGTGTTTGTAAGTGCATTGTGACTGACTGGCGACGGGCTCAGGGGCTAATCTGCCTCTTGTTCTCAATCAGATGGGATCGGCTTCAGCTATTCCTCTTCTTCCGCGACCATCATCATGATAAGCAGTGTTCAAAATGGATAGATGGAATTTCCAATTATTGAAACATAGTAAATGTTAAGCAGCCCAAAGGAGAGCAAACAGTATTCATGGCACCAAGTGAAATGTTTTCTATCTACAAAGTAAGACAAGGACGAAGCAAAACACAATACCGATTTAGGTGTTTACGGAGCTCTAGGCGTGTATTTTTTTCAGCTCGGGCGGTACCATTTTAGTGGCAATTTACTGGTTGTACTGTTCAATGTTCCTTTTGCCGTCCCATGTCACTGATGGAATAGTATACAGAAGTAGTGCAAGCGGTGATTTGGCCTTTACAGTATAGCATTTGCACACTGCAAGGTAGACATTACACATGATTTGCAGAAAATTTTTTTACATGTAGCCTGCAATTGTTCATTGCCTTTTGTGGAATCTCAAATAGTTTGACAACACAGAATAAAAACATCACTGCTCGAAGTTTTCAGTTTTTTTATTTGTACCGTAACTGTCCTCCATCAATGTCCCTTGATGTTGTCTGGACCACCGTATACGGTTGTGACTTTCAGGACGGCATTGCCTCATTTATCTCGTTTGTCCATTTTCCTGCACCTATTGCAAACCTCCCATTTCACAGTTGTGTGTTTCATTCCTCAGGATGTGTGGCACTTTGCCTGTGTGCAAAAACAGATTGACAGGCAGGCAGCAAAAGAAAGCTACATTTGTCTCCAGAGCTCTGGCTGCAGTTTATCCTGGATAATAACTTTGCAATCAGTTCTCAATATGTCCAAGACAATGTTAGATTACATTTTACTAGACTGCAAAAAAAACTCTGTTTTTGTCAACACTGCAGTGTAAGATTTGACATGAGCTTGCAAAGCTGACAGGGCTAATGTCACCTGGCCTCCTTATTTCCCCTTCTTCTGTTTTTGAGGATACTGTATATGTTTTGTAGTTCACCAAAGTCAAGGATGCTCAAGAATAAGTTGTTGACTAAGCATCCAAAATGGCAAATCTAGCACTAGTCTTCTCAATTCTCTATGATCGCATGCGAAAAAAAAAGAAAAAAAAAACAACTGGACACTTGTAAATATGGGTTGATGCAATACAGCTACATATATCAATATGCCTTTCTTGATACTTGCACTATGTAGTTTTTTTTATGAAACGGTTTTGCACATTTATAGTATACAGTCAACACATTTTTATTTTGCTATGCTTAGAATATCTTGTTTCTATCCTTTCACCCCCCCCAACACACCCCCTTTCAAATGTCTGCTGTGGACTGCAAATGTCCCCATTCTGGGACGAATAAAGATTTTCTGATTCTGATAGTCATTTCTTGATAGCTGAGTATTAGCATATTTGACAATAAAGCTGACTGACTTTGACTTTTACTTGAGTCTTTGTTGGGTTTCATCATTCCCATGACCGTCCTTTGTTTTTTTAGTAATGTTTTTAGATTTATTGACAAGATGTCATGATTCCGATATTTATTGTGCATCCTGAGTTTGTCAAAGTCAGCTTTATTGTTAAATATGCTAATATGCATGACATACAGCTCAGATGAAATTACTGTCCTCTCAGACCCAGCGTGCAAGTCACTTATAATGACTTTAACAAACATAATAAACACGAAAATGCCAATTTGCCAGGAGAGGGGACCCACTGTATGTTCACGCGCCGCCATCGTGGGGAAAAAAAAAACAAAAATAACAAATATGACAACACAAAGACACAGAGAGTCATTCATTCTTTAGGATTTGCTGTACCCTCTTTGTGGCGTGTTTTGAGACAGCACTTGACGTGGATGTGCGCGCGACATGGAGGGGTACTGCAGCTTGGTGAACGAATATCAGCCAGTGCTTCTTGTCTTCCCTTTGCACTGCTGTTGGCATTGCACCTTCATAGTGGTGCATTGATGCAACTGTAGTTAAAATACAAAGCTGATGCAGAGAGACATCAATCACTCACTCAGCACAGGTGGAGCTTAACGTGGTGTTGAGCAATATAATTGATCTGGGTGGGAGCGCCAATAAAAATTAGCTGGAAGGCGCTGCCCTGCAATTTTGGGGGGGAAAAAACCTGTGTGTGTGTGTGTGTGTGTGTGTGTGTGTGTGTGTGTGTGTGTGTGTGTGCGTGCGTGTGCGTGTGTGTGTGTGTGGAGGGAGGGGGGGGTTCTACCAAGGCACTACCTCCACCATGCCGGCACAACAAACAGTGATGACAAGTCTGTCAAGTTGTCAAGCACATGCTTAACCAAAGTTAAAGGTCTCCTCTGTTCCCTACCTAAAAGTTGCATGCACACCACACACACACACACACACACACACACACACACACACACACACACACACACACACACACACGCACACGCACGCGCACACGCACGCACACACACGCACACAGAAAAACTCATTAGGGACAATAGAAGTACTGAAGAGGGCTTTGTAATGTCTGCCTGGTTCTCAGTGTTGCTAAATGTCATTTGATCTGCATTTTAGTTTAAAAGTAAGTAGTAAAACATGTCCTATTTATGAGTCTTTCAGTTTGTTTTGTTGTTTAAAACAAACAAAACGTTGTGGTGTATATATGTGTTTTTCTGATTTATTCCTCTCGTTTACCAGGTGATGTTCTCAGAAAATAATTTCTCTTACCCTCTCGATAAGAGACCTGAATCCAGACGCTCTGAAAAGTCGATGCATCATTACAGCATTCGTTCTTCTCAGGAAACACTGACCACAGGTCTGTTGTCCCACTCTGCTGACATGTTTAATTCTGATTGCTCCAGTCGCTTCCTGTTTTTGCCACTTCCTTATGAGAACCTCAAAATAATGAGATCAAACTGTCAAATATTTCACAAACATAGAAGTGGGTATTTCAGTACCTCTCTCCCTACTGGAAGTTCTTTGAACTTTTCCAGTAATGGCATTATAATTGTCTCTTCTTGTAAATCGGTGTTTGTGGATATCTTTTGTCTTGCAGTGACGAGCAGCCTGACTCATATCATGAACATTAAGGCAGTTCATTTGGTTGCTGATGAAGAACTGATACCAAATGCTATACTTGACCACTACTGGCAAAGCCTCTTGCAGGGTGACGCACGATTAGAATGGTAACTTCTCCACAGTCTCCCAAGTTAGAGTTTGAGGTGTCTCATGTAATCGGAATGATTTTTAGTTAGTTTTCTAAAATGTTGATATTAATTTATGCCACTGTTTGACATTGTTTCTGTTTAATGTATCTATTATCAAATGTGTTATTAGTTTGAGGGTTTGTGTGTTGTCAGTTTATTTGTATTCTTTCATGGAGTGAAATACGCTATAAAAATAAAGAATAAGAATAATCCACTGAAATCATATGGATATTATAAATACTAAACATAACTGAATGGTTGGTATGTGTTCTTCATTGATTCTCCCACACTGGTAAACTTAATGCTTTGTCAACAGTAGCATCTATGATGGTCATTTGGATTGGTTGTCTAAATCAGTGGTCCCCAACCTTTTTTGTGCCACGGACCGGTTTAATGTCAGACAATATTTTCACGGACCGGCGGATAAATACAACTAAATAAAATGATACGACAGGCAAGGAAACTGTTTTTTCCTTTCTTTTAAATATAATAATAAATGTGAATCCATTGTGTATTTTTATACAACTTTATTCGCAGAGTCCTGGTAACATCGCGCCAACAACAACATATGTAACATCATCTCTGCCCCTTTAACGCTCTATGCCATAGAGCGTTATGGCATAACGCTTGTCCTAGACAAGCGTTTTGACATGCGTCAAGAGTAAGCCATAGACGGATGTAATCTGGTAATTTTTCATTTTTCAAAATAAAACATAGTTCGGATTCAGATAATAAATAAAACGGAAATTATGTAAAATATTTATTCTTTCTGCGCGGCCCGGTACCAAATGACCCACGGACCGGTACCGGTCCGTGGCCCGGGGGTTGGGGACCTCTTGTCTAAATAATACATAGGCACATCTGAAGAAAATGTAAGGTCTCAAACTCATATTTGTCACCGCCGACATTAATGTTTCCAGTTTCCATAGAGGGGCGTTATGATTGAGAAACCACATCATGAAGTCAATAATAGTCTTTTATTCATCTATAGTTTAAGTTACTGCAATAGGGGTTTTGGTTATAAGAAAATGTACAATTACTCTCTTATATATAACGTGCTCAGAATTGGAAATTTGGGTAAACATGTTAGGAAGCATCATAGAAGTCAGGTTTCAGGGTTACTTTAGGGGGTTCAATCATTTTAAATACCTGTCATCTAAAAATAGCAGCAGAAACAAAAAACAAATGCAATGCAAATTCACCAACACATATGACCCAACCCAGTTTCTGTGCGGTGAGAGCTCTTGGGTGCTCGCCAACTGAGGTAGTAAGAGCATAGTGAATGTAAAGTAATAGTGTTGGACAAAGTTCTGTGGTTGTGGGAGCCAGTAGGCGGGCTGATCCTGAGGCTCTTCCCCTCCTACCTTCCGTCACTTTGCGCAAAACAGACTCCAGTCTACGATGGACCTTCAGACGTAGCAGACAGGATACACACTCACCCTTTTTATGTCAAAACTTTCTTCACACATGGAGAACTTTTTCCTGCTGGTTCGCCTCCCAATGTGCTGTAACACCAACAGACCTCATTCAAGGTAACAGAACAAGACTCACTTTGTTCAGTATTTTTTCAAATTGTACTATGTTTGTGTGCCACTGAGACTTACCATGTGACATGTTCATCCCATGTGAAAGTACTCAACTCAACATAGCGCTTTCACAATTGCAGCTGTAATAAAGCATTCTACAAACACAAGATCAAGCATCATCGTGATTACAAAGTACAACCACAGCAAAATAACATTCTTCTTCTTTCTTACATATTGTAATGCCACTGAGCGTATTAAAGAATATTTAATTATAATAAATATTTTATGCTGTCCTAACTGTCCTTTGAAGTCAGATTTTGTCAACTTGTGTGGCGGCCCCGAACCAAACCGTGGAGGAAGAATACAGGATTGATTCGATGGCTGCTATGTACAAATGTCTTTAGCAGCCTCAGGAAGTACATCCTCTGTTGGGCCTTTCTCAGGATGGAGTTGGTGTTGACCTCCCACTTCATGTCATGGAAGACTGTGATTCCCAGGAAGTAGTGTGAGGGGCAGTTGTGGTGATGGACGTTTCCTGAAGTCCATTATCATTTCTACCGTCTTGAGCGTGTTCAGCTCTAGGTTGTGTCGGCGGGCAACATAGCTCCAGCTGTGCCGCTTGTTGTCGGTATGCAGTCTCATCGCTGTCCTTGATGAATACCGATGACCGTGGTGTCATCTGAGAATGTTATGAATTTGACAGCTGGGTGCGTTGAGGTGCAGTTGTTTGTGTAGAGGGAGATGAGCAGTGGAGAGAGGACGCATCCCTGTGGGGCTCCAGTGGTAGTGGTGCGTGTTGATGATTATATTTTTCCCAGTCTCACTGGTTGTGTCCGTCCTGCCAGGAAACTGAATATCACTGGCAGATAGTAGGGGATACACGGAGCTGGAGAAGTTTGGGGGTGAGGAGTTCCGGGATGATGGTGTCGAACGCAAAGCTGAAGTCCACAAACAGGATCCTTGCGTAGGTTACTGTGTTGTCGAAGTGCCCGAGGAATGTTGTCGAGGTGCTCGAGGATGAAAGCATCCTTTTCACCAGTGGATCAGGGACATCATAGTGAAATGTGCACGGCTGCAACAAGCTAAATATTGAAAGCAAACACGAAGCTGTTGCAACAAGGCCAAAAGATGGCCACAATGATGACAGCACAGTCTCCAAAGGAGTCTTGGTTTTGTCACACAATGCCAGTGACTACAACTCTGAAATTGAAGAGGTCTCTGTTGATTCAAGTGAAATCTACATGGCATTCAACATTTCTGTTGGTTCAGAAATTACTTTTGGTCCTGCATACAACACAGAAGAAGATGCAGACATCACACTGATATATGTGTGTCCACCTGATCCACAAAATGTGATGACAATAACTGTTCACTACACTGACACGTTGAATGATATGATCATATAATTTTCTGAAAATTATATTTTGAACAAATCACTCGATGTGAAAGTCACACTCCCAGATAATACAGAAGCATTAGATCTGGAGTATTGAGAGATGTTCTCACAAGCTTTGGGCAAGAATTCTATGACCTATGCACCCTTGGTAAAACAATTAAAGTTATATTTATTCAGGATGATTTTCCAGCAGAAAAGTGGAAAGCAGTTGGGAGAATCCTTGTGAACGGTTACCAAGATTGTTGCTATTTCCCAAACAAACTTATGTTTCCTTTCCTCAAGATGCTTTTCAAATGTGTCTACAAGTGATCTAAAAGCCATTTTATGCAGTTTGTGAGCAGCAATGAAGGGCTTTTCACAAGTGGACCTAGATGATCTTGTGGAAGTTCTTGACAGAAAAAGACTCTGCTGAAACCTTTCCCACAAGACTGCAATAAATAGCACACAAAGAGCTGATCCAAAAGCCCATGTTTGTGATTGACTGCTTCAGTGTGGTTATTCTCCACTGTGTCCTCGTCAGTGTAGAAGCACTGAACAAGTTGTGCTCTGACTTGCACATGTGGAAAGGTTCTGCATATTGCTGACAGCTATGATAATTTCCCAAATTTCCAGTGGTCTCGAACTCGCGGCCCGCGGGCGAACTGCGGCCCCCGAAAGAATATTTTGCGGCCCGCCTTGATATGAAAGATTAATGTTAGTGCGGCCCGCATGATTGATACGAATGAAACTTGTATGTGGAGCTGAACAAGTAGGCAAGAGAAGCCATGTTTAGGACAGTTCATGTCCAATATTTTATTTATGTTAAGAAAGCTAAAGGTTAAAGAACTATTAATACTGACATTTGAAGCTTTATTAAAAGAATTAGTTTTCCTGTGGTTTTCTCAGTCAGTATCTGCCTTATGATCATTATAATTATTTTATTTATTTACTACTGGTTAATTTATTTGTTATTCATTTTAAAATGTATTCATTTAATTATTTTTTTGTGTGTTAAACATAACGATTTTGAGAACATTGGAATGTTTAATCTATGCTTTTCTTATGGAAATCATGATGTGGCCCAGCCTCACCCAGACTCTACCTCCAGCGGCCCCCGGGTAAATTGAGTTTGAAACCCCTGCTATAGAGTATCCGGGTGATGGACATTGTTTAGCTTTTTCATACCGAGTGTGCTGCCCCCAGTAATTACGTTACAATGCAGTACAGTGCCCCTAGTGGTGGAATAGTTTAAACCACTCAAAAACGTTGTGGAGTAGCCATTTTGAAATCGTGGAGAGTGGAGAGTTGTGATTACATCCATGTCCATCCTCTTTCTATCGACTTGTTCAGGCACAATCTGTAAATACATTTACACGATTATACATTTTATTGTTTGTTGTGCAAGTTATCTATAATCCTACATCGATATTTCGCCAGTTAAGCATTTCACATGTTTTCCATAGGATCATTGAATGTGCTAGACTAGAGAATAGGCCTGTTTCATTCATGTTATTTTATATGCATAATTGGATGCTGTACAACATTTGTATTCTTTTTCTGTTTGTATGCAGTTTTACAAGAAAGACTTCCATAAAAATATTAAACGGTGGATTCTCATCTTCATGTTTTTATTGGAAGATTGTTAAGCTCGCTGTCTACACACCAACCATTTGGTCAGGGCAGAAGAGTAAAAAGATTACCTATACGTCGAAAGCATAACTGTGGATTGGATACATATTACTCTCCTTCAAAATCAATATGTCAGAGCCCAAATAAATGTTTAAACTGGAAGTCAGGTCAGTGTGTGAATCATCAAGTGCTAGTCAGCGCTCTTGCAAGTCAAATTCAAGCCTGGATGCTGCAGCAGCACGGGCAAAGGTGGAGGCCGCCCGCAAAAGAGCTGAATATGCTTAACTTAGAATTGACATGGAAGTTGAACGAGCCCGCATTGATGCAACGTTGAATGCTCTTAAAGAAGAGAGTGAAGCTGAAGCTGCACTGGCTGCAGCAAAGGTATTTGAAGCAGCAGCAGAAAGTGAAAGTGGTTGCGCTGACTTGGCTATTGGACCTGCTCTATCACCGGCTGTATCAAAACAACACGTTGATGACTACATTGACGCACACTTTAGCCCCCAAAATGACGATAAAGGTGATCACAAAGGGAAATCAGTATACGCTCCACAGCGCCATGATAGGACATTTCTCATAATAGCCCGAGCGTGTTGCAGCCTGGAGCATCTCGTACAACCCAGCGTTCTGAGCAACCCCAGGCCACACGACGGCCAGTCTTCCCTCATGCCAATGTTGATGCCTTCAGATCACACTCACCACAGGGCAACAATGCAGCAAGTGTAACCGGCCTCAGGCCTAGGGGGTACCTGATCGGTTCAAACGCGTCACAGGCAGGTAGCACTGTGAACGACAAGGAAAGACGACACGAGACAACCGTGTTAATCAGCTTCACACAACGGCATTTATGACCACTTACTCATCAAAACATCAATTTCAATATCAGAATACATTCATGTGTAGATCTATACATTCAACATCTATACATTGTATATATCCTCCACATTCGCACATGCTTATGCACGTCTGCCCGCTCGTGTGTGTTGTACTGGGAACTACAATTGACATCCAAAAATCCAAATTCATCAAAGCCACAAAATATTCATCAAAGCCACAAAACAAGGTTTCATATCTAGCATCGCCCAATAAGTCCCCAATTACTTTAACATCTTGAGAATGTCTAACACTTATTTTGAATACCTGTGAACGACGAGGAAAGACGACACGAGACAACCGTGTTAATCAGCTTCATACAACGGCATTTATGACAACTGCGCATGCGTGAGCTGAGCCTACATCGCCTTCCTCTGTTCCACTCACAGGCGCGTAGCGCCCTCTCCTGACTTGGTAGTCTCATCGACTAACATACAATAACAGAGATCGTTTCTAACCCCCTACACTCTCCCCTGTTTTAAAAGATGTCCCCCGACATCTCGACTATACCAACAAGTAGTCAAGTACCAGTAGAAGCACAGTCATCTGTCTGGTCTCCGTAGGGTGGTGTCAATCACATTATACTGCAACTACATTCAAGTCCATACCGTCGGGGTAGAGTAGCAATAGTGTTCAGGTTGCACTAGATAATGAGTCGTGGGGTAAGGCATGCAAGTATACAACACATTTACCCCAGGTCTCCAAGCCTGGTATGATGGATGACCCAAGTGTTCATATGTAAATATCTCTCTGGGTCTTAGAGTACGAGTAGACCTTCGTGGCAGCGATTCCATTCCACTTTGTGACGCGGTGTCCGATTCCACCAACTCCGCCGGCGCTCCTGCATCACCCTCATTATCATCCATTACAAGTTGTTCCGGGCTTCCCTCAGCAGGCAGGCTGTCAGCTGGTGTTGGTTTTGGTAATGATGCTGGTACGACCAGTGGAAACGCTTCCTCTAGCTGCTGCCCATCCTCTGGTTCCGTAGTTTGTGCCTGGGCGTGGAATTCTGATGCCACAGCTCTTAAATTGTGCGGTTCAGGTTGAGACACCTGATGACTGCCTGTCCTCCTTGTATACACAGGTAACCGTCGTAGATTGTATGAACATGCAAGCTCTCCACGTAAAGTCAGGGACAGGCTTACACCGAGGTTTACAGATGTTTGTGACCTTGCTGCCTTTCTCGCTCGTCGTGACCTTCTCACAGCAAGGTTCAAGGTGTTTGACAATCAGCCTGAGAACTATATGTCATGCCGATCTACCTTTTGCAATGCCATAGACGGCTTGAGTCTCAAACCCAGTGAGGAGCTAGACTTACTTACCAGGTGGCTTGATGGGGAGTCACTTCACCATGCCCAGCGGATCAGGGCAGTGCACGTAAACGATTCAGCGGCTGGACTCGACAGACTATGGCAACGATCGGAAAAGAGTTATGGTTCTCCCGAAGTTATTGAAGCTTCACTATTCAAACGTCTTGACAATGTGCCTATAATCTCTCTCAAAGATAGCCGACGTCTTCAGGAGCTTGCAGATCTTCTAGAGGTGGAAGCTGCAAAGAATGAAGGTTACCTACCTGGCCTCAGTTTCCTGGACTCATCTCGTGGCATCAATTCAATTGTTGAGAAACTTCCATACAACCTCCAGGAAACATGGGTTACTCAGGGTACCCAATACAAGAGAGAGAACCTTGTCCTTTATCCACCATTCTCTTTTTTCGTTAACTTTGTCAACAGTTACACAGAAATGAAGACTGATCCCAGTTTTACCCTCCCCGGCTCCAACACAGGTCCCTATAAAGATGAGAAACCTCCCACCAGCCAGTGGAAGGTCAGGACTCCCATTTCTGCTAATAAAACTGAGGTTGAAGCCTCCAACTTTTCAAGCGGTGACAAGCCTCCCATAGACCCGGAAAGACATTGTCCCATTCACAACAAGCCACACTCTCTCAGGAAGTGTCGGGGTTTCAGAATGAAGACCCTAGACGAGAGGAAGAACTTCCTTAAAAAGCATTTCATTTGTTTCAAATGCTATATGTCCACAAACCATAGAGCCAAAGACTGTAAGACTGCAGTTCGCTGTTCAGAGTGTGACAGTGATCGTCACCTCTCAGCTCTCCATGATGGTCCAGCTCCCTGGATGGCAAAGGAGGCTGTGACTTCCAAGGGTGATGGCGGGGAGCAGGCTGAGAACTCCACTGTAAGTACATCCAGCTGCACTGAAGTTTGTGGAGAAGGCTTGCATGGAAAGTCACCCAAAATATGCTTGGTCAATGTGTATTCCAAAGGATACCCTGAACAGAAGAAGAAAATGTATGTGATGCTGGATGACCAGAGTAATTTGTCACTTGCCAAGTCCGCCTTCTTCGACATGGATGAAAAGGTTTCTTCAGCCGTCATCTGTGCTTCTTACACACCAACCATTTGGTCAGGGCAGAAGACCGAGTAACTGTGAATCAGCCATTGTGGGTTGCATCAGCACTACATTGCTTGGGTTATATATAGTATATTGTTCACTGTCATCAATATATTTTTTTGAAACAAACTTGGCATTTTTGCTGTTTAATGGTTTGTATAGAAATCACTTGCATTGGTGTTAGATTACAGTCATAGTTCTGTAAAGTTCTGGTTCTTTTTTATATAAAAAGGTCTAAGAAGTTCTGCATAACCATTGGATGGTTGTTTCAACAGCTTTGCCGTATTATTTATCGATGTGCCTTGCTGTGTCGAGGCTCCAAGGCATGTGCAGAGTAAACAGGTGAAACAATTTGCGAAGCGCGGTTCAGGGAGTGTGTCAATTTCACTTGTGGCCATGCCAAAAGCCTTGGAACGCACATGGTTACGCCCAATGCCACGCGAGGCGGGGTTTCTATGTCATCTCCTCTTTCATCTCGAACTGCTTCATGTAATAAAGAGGGTACATTATGATTTGTCTGTCTATGTGCTGACATATTGTATTTGTGTTGTCATATTACAGTAAAGTCTCGTTATATCGATATCGGATATATCGATAGTCCCGGTTATATCGATACTATTTCTATGCACGCACGGAGAAAATTACATGCAAACAGGGTCGGATATATCGATAGTCCCGGTTATATCGATATTTTTTCGGACTCCCTTGAATATCGATATAACGAGACTTTACTGTATGTCATATCGTATTTGTTATTTTGTTCTTTTGACTTCAAGACGTTGCCCTGAGAGTGGCTGCTTTTCCAGCAGCTCCTGTATTTTGTTTTCCTCCTTCTTTCATTACTTTTCATAACTTTTATCGACCGTTCACAACAAAAAAGAAGAGAACATCCCCTGTCTGGGATCATTTTGAGCAGATCTCTCCAAAACAGGTATAAATTACAATAACCAGTGCTTATATACAGTATATTGCAGTGACGTGCGATGAGGTTCATGGCTGGTGAGGCACTGACATCATCAATGACGTCACCGCTCGTCTCTACTTAGTATTTGAACGGTAAATGTGAAAATTCAGCGATTTTGAAAAAAAATGCTAAAACGGTGAAGTTAAATGGACAAGAACATTAAAGTACAAATCACTAAATACATCTGTTTAATTTATTTTTTCATTTGATATTTCCATGACAGCTTTCCATGATGACAGGTGAGGCACTGCCTCACCTGCCTCCACTGACTGCACGTCACTGGTATATTGTAAACTGCTGTGACAACACGGCGTATCCTTCGTTTTAATGTCTTCGACTTGCTGATATTTTAAAAGGTTAAGTGTAAACTTTGTTCGAAAGAACTGAACACCAAAATGAATGAAAGGTGTGTCTTGTTCCTTGTTTGTGTCACACATCACAACCCCCTGCCATTTTTACACAAGAGGATTAAAGAAAAAAAAGTTGGCAGGATTCTGAGTTTTATCTCACAGTTCTGACTTAGTTTTGAAAGGCACTTTTAAAGCACAACTGACGTCTCCGGACAAGTTGTGTCCATCATTTCTAAAATGGCTTCAAATGACTTCTATTGAGCGTATTTTAATAAGATTCCACCGCATATAGCTATATTTCACGTTTTAAGACTCACGCCGAATATTCAGGAAGTCTTGTTTTTGAGTTGGTGACGAGTCCGTACGTGACGTCACGAAAGGAACCCCCCTGACCGAAAACAAGACGCATTGTAGCGGTCCTTCCATCACGTTAATGTATTTTGCTGTATTTGTTTGGTCTGGGGACCTTGTGTTGCACCCAAAAGCCGCCAGATGACGGCGTCCAAGCTCTATACAAGCATTTATCAGCCTGTGTTTTTATTTTCCAAGATGGCGCCTGAGTAGGCAGCCGTCAGCAAGTGCTCTCATGAGCCTTGCTTTTTGTTGTTGTTTTTGTCTTGTTATTGTGTTTTCTTTTGTCACTTTATGTTGTGCGTCGTGTGGAACGGATATGGATTGTTTTTCAGTATGTTTGGCCACGACAATCATCAAGGAGAAGACTGTTGAGCGGTTGCGCCTTTTCGGCAGCATGGATATGCCAGTACTGTTTTTGAATGGGAGGAATGTCGGAGCCATTTGACTACCATCGCTGGACAGCTCTGGGGCCATTGTGCTTTTTTGCGCCTGTAATGGGCAGCATCTTCACAGCCCCGCTTTGTTCAGCGGACAGGTCAGTGCTGTTGGACAGTCTGTGGTTGGATGGATGCATTGCTTGAGGAGCCCACGATAAGAAGAAAGGAGCGTCAGCGCAGAGCGCCGATGCCTGTGTGGAACTGTCGCGGCTTGGAATTGAAGCGGATTAATGTGGGACAGGAGATGTGAGACAATGTCTTTTCGTCAATGGAAGCTACAGCTTCGTGTTTGCTTTCAACATTTAGCTTGTAGTAGACGTGCAAATTCCACCATGACGTCCCTGATCCACTGCTGACATGGATGCTTTCAACTAGAACTGCTTCATGTCATCACAAAGAGGGTACAGCAAGTCCAGAAGAATGAATGACTCTGTGTCTTTGCGTTGTCATATTTGTTATTTTTGTTTTTGCCAAGATGGCGGCGCGTGAACACGCAGCGGCTCCCCTCTCCCGGCAAATTGGCGTTTTCATGTTTGTTAAAGTCATTATAAGTGCCTTGCATGCTGGGTCCGAGAGGACAGTAATTTCATCTGTGCTGTATGTCATGCATATTAGCATATTTTGATTGGATTGGATTCGATTGGATATGCCTTTATTAGTCTCACAGTGGAGAAATTTACATTTCACAGCAGCAAAGTGATGAAAGGAATGAAAGTAGAAAAACGAAATACATGAGCTGCTGGAAAGGCAGCCACTCTTGCGGACTCTTGCCTTTTTTAGTCTCACAGTGGAGAAATTCACATTTGACAATAACGCTGACTTTGACTTTTGACTGTGGAAAAGGAGGTGGCCACAGGAGGTCGCCATTTTGTGCCTCTTTTTCAATGAGACATTTCCCCTCAATGTTGCCTCATAATGGCACGGAATAAATTCTTTAATCGATTGCAAACATGTATGCTTTCCTCTTCAGAACTATTTGAATCATATTCATAACTGGATGTGTAACAAGAAAGCATATTCTACGAATCTGAAGCCATTGTTTTGATTCTCCAGCAATGCGAGACGTCTTGGCGTGACGTCACAAACTGGGGGTGAGACTTCCTGAAAATGCCCAATTCGCAGCTCAATTTTTTGCAGATTTTGGACACTTTAAGTCATTTTTATTGGTGTTTTGCGTTTGAATAAAAATATCATACTGCCTGTTTTGGGTATTTTCGATGCTATAAAAAGTTTTTCTGATGTCAGTTGAGAAACAAAAAAGTGACGTCGGTTGTCCTTTAAATTAAATATCTTGTTATTACTATTGTTATTCTCAGAATCCTGATTCCAATCTCAAAATTCTGACTTCAAAATGTGAATTCTCACTTTAAAATCAGAATTCTGAGATTAAAGTGAGAATCTTGCCAACCTTATTTTTTAACTGTCGCCTCCATTGGTGAGAAAGTGGCTGAATTCTCCATTTCAATTAAATCTCAGACGAGTAAATCAGACCTACCCAGAGAATAGCACTTCTATTTTTGATTTCATATTTTAAATCATTCCAGTTTTATCAAGAGGTTGCTATTTTCGCTGTCATTAGAGAAATCTGATGTGTCATTCAAGGTAACGGAGTGAGGAATTGGACAGCACTCACCAAGACATCTTGAAAGAGCAAGGTTAGTCTATTCTTTTGGAGAGTGTGTGTACTGGATATGCGTGTGTGTGTGCGTGCGTGCGCATCTGCCTGAGAATGCAGAGATCGCGGTTTGTTGGAATCCGGGCTCTGGCTTTCCTGTTTGGAATTTGCATGTTGTCCTCGTGCCTGCATGGGTTTTCACTGGGTACATGGGTTTCCTCCCACATTACAAAAACATGCATCAGAGGTTAATTGTGCACTCTAAATTGTCCCCAGGTGTGACTATAAGTGTGTATGGTTGTACCCGACTACTGGCCTCAGCACACCCACAATTCTTGTGAGAATAAGCAGTTTGGATAATGCCATTATATTGTATATATCGACGTACGGTTACATGTACATACAAACTTTCACAAATAATGAAATATTGAATTAGCCTTTAATGTATTGTATGGCGTTTACTCAAATAGGCACTTGAAAGGTCAACATTTTCAAACGCTTATCTTTGTGTGTGTGTTTTTTTTACTTTTTCTAGAATGAAAGTAAAATGTGGCTCCTCCAGATGTAGATTGAGACACATGTGCTGCCTCTTTCTTGTGACTCTGGTGGCAATGTGTTTCCTGAAGCTGGTCTACCTCAAAGTCACAATGGGGGAGAGCATCTACATTGAATCGCACAGATTTACCGGCAGGCTATCTGGAATTCACAGCCACACGTATGATGTCAACTGCACTGCTATCTACGAGCTTGACCCAGTGGAAATCGGCAAAGCTCTTGAGATTAAACAAAGTCTTGTTCCCGTTGATGATGATGATAGTACCGTGAGTCTGACCTCAGACTGTCCAGCTTTTATGAAAACCAGAGGCTATAATGCCGTTCTTACTTCTGAGCTGGAGCACAACTTTCCGCTGGCTTACTCTTTGGTGGTACATAAGAATGCACCTATGGTGGAGCGTCTTCTTCGTGCCATCTATGCACCACAGAACATTTACTGCATTCACTATGACAAAAAGTCTTCTCCGGCATTTATTAAGGCCATGGAGAACCTTGCCTGTTGTGTGCCTAATGTGTTCATTGCTTCAAAACTGGAGTCGGTTATATATGCCCATGTCAGCAGGCTCCACGCCGATCTCAACTGCCTCTCTGACCTGCTGAGGTCATATGTCAAGTGGAAATATGTGATCAATCTCTGTGGCCAAGACTTTCCTCTCAAGTCCAACAATGAGCTAGTGAGGGAGCTCAGGCAGTTGCAGGGCGGTAACATGCTTGAGTCGCGTCGCCCCTCTAAACTCAAAAAGCAACGCTTCAGCTTTCATCATGTGATTGTGCCGCATGAGGACCACAATCGTCCCATTAAAACCACAATCGCCAAAGATGTTCCTCCGCATGATATCATGGTGTTCGTTGGGAGTGCATATTTTGTCCTGTCGCGCCAATTTGTCGAGTACATAAGCAGCAACAAAATGGTGACTGACTTTCTGGCATGGTCAGCAGACACTTACTCACCAGATGAACACTTCTGGGCAACCCTTGTCAGGATGCCAGGAGTACCAGGGCACATTCCCAGGTCAGAACCAGACATTACAGAATTACAGAGTAAGACACGACTTGTTAAATGGGATTACTTTGAAGGACGTTTATATCCACCCTGCACGGGTACGCATTTGAGAAGTGTTTGTATCTTTGGAGCTGCAGAACTCCGTTGGCTCCTCAGTAATGGTCACTGGTTTGCAAACAAATTTGACCCAAAAGTGGACCCTGTCGTGATCAGTTGTTTGGAGGAGAAGCTGATGGAACTGCAGCACTACGAGGCAGAAAAAAAATAAAATAAAAAACAAATTGCACTGAACTTCAGGGCATGGCGGAAAGAGGACGTTGAGATTTTCTAACATATGTAATTATAAAATAAACCGATACTTGTCATTGTCATGTCTTGTCAGAAATTATTGCAAAAATGAAAATATTCGATTGAAAATGTCTGCACATCTTTAGGCAATAAAAAAGATGCAATTGGAGCATATAATAATAATAATAATAATAATAATAATAATAATAATAATAATAATAATAATAAGCTACTCCCCTCAGGCAGGCGCTACCGATCCATGCGCACCAAATCCAGCAGACATTTAAACAGCTTCTTCCCCCAAGCCATTAACTCTTTGAACAGTAGCCGAAATTGAACTGTATAGTGCCTCTTTGCAATTTTTTATGATGATACTAGTGCAGCGTGTTCGACCGGAAACAAATTCCTTGTGTGTTCTACATACTTGGCAATAAAGATGATTCTGACTCTGATAATAATAGTAATAACAATAATAATAAATTTTATTTCTAAGCGCCTTTCAAAAATCTCAAGGACACTTTACAGTCACAGGATCATCAGGATGATACCCTCAAATTGTGATATCTGAATGAGAAAAAAATAATTGCCATATTGAAGAGTTTGCAAAGATTTTATATGCAGTTTTTCAATTTTGGATTATCGTTGATTTTCTCTGCAATGAAAATTTCACTGCAATGTCCACAAACTTTTTTGTAAGGATCACATACAAAAATGTCAACGTTTTGAAAAAATATATATATGTGAAGGTAAGATATGCAAAACAAATATATTTTGCATTTGAGTAAAAAAAAAGACAACAAACTAGATAATTAATCCGAAAATGCAGTTATTTTTATGTTTTTGTATGTTACTTGAAGAGTTCCTCCACTCCATTATGCTGCTACTCAGCATAATTATCAAATCTGTACTTAGACAATCTTCACACACAACAGCAAGTGAAAGTTATCAAAATGTACGCTATTTGCTTCTGAAACCGAGTTATCCTCATTTTTCAGGGATTCGTAAACAGACGTGACGATTTTAACCAAAACATGGCTAATGGCTGCACGGTGAAAGAGGCACATTCAACAACAAAACCATGCAGTTCTGTTTTTAGGGTTAGGATTCTGGGCTGTAAGTTTACATGTTCCCATGTTTCTGTGGGTTGTCGGTGTGGGAGAAAGCCTTTCTCCCACATTCTAACACATGCACGTTAGGCTCATAGAAGCCATAAAGGACAACCGACGTCTCCGGACAAGTTGTGTCCATAATTTGTAAAATGGCTTCAAATGACTTTTACTGAACATTTTTTACAAAGATTCCACCTCATATAGCTATATTTTACGTTTTAAAGGACAACCGACGTCTCCGGACAAGTTGTGTGCATAATTTGTAAAATGGCTTCACATGACTTCTACTGGGCGTATTTTAATAAGATTCCACCGCATATAGCTATATTTTACGTTTTAAGACTCGCGCTGAACATTCAGGTGTCATCATCTGGTTGGCGACCAACGGGGGGCGCTGTCGGCCCCGCCTGCACCTGCACAGGTGCTGGTCGTCCCGATCAGATTGGCGACCAACGGGTAGCGACGTCAGCCTTGCCTGCAGCCTCGCAGGTGCTGGTCGTTTTAATCACTGACACTTAAAAGGACACCCGGCACGACCATCGGCGGTCGGTTCATTGTTTGCTGCATGTTTGTTGCATGCTGTGCATGTGTTTGTTTAACCTTGGCGGACTTTTACACTTGGTTTTCTTTTGATACTTTGTATTTTTTCCGTTCAGATGATTTTGATGTTTTACATTTTGTTCCTGCTGACCTTTATTTTAATATAATTTGTCAAACAACCTCCTGCTCCCTCCTGCCTGCTTTTTGGGATCCGCACCCGCCATCACCACCTTGCAAAACAAGTCTTGTTTTTGAGTTGGTGACGAGTCCGTACGTGACGTCAGAAAAGGACCGCCTCCTCACCGTAAAAAAGACGTATTGTAGCGTCTTTCCATCACGTCAATGTATTTTGCTGTACTGTTTTTTTAAACCATGTTTAAACCACCCAAAAGCCGCCAGCAGAGGGAGGCAAACTCCATGGAAAGAATGTATCAGAGCCGTGGAAACGAGCTGATTAATTCCTCACCGGAGCTGGTCGCCATTTTGTGCCTCTTTTTTTTTGTGAGAGATTGTCCCCCAATGTAGCCTCAAAATGGCCCAAATAAATTCTTTAATCGATTGCAAACATGTATGCTTTGCTCATCAGGACTATTTGAATCATATTCATAACTGGATGTGTAACAAGAAAGCATATTCTCCGAATCTGAAGCCATTGTTTTGATTCACCAGCAATGCAAGACATCTTGGCGTGACGTCACAAAATGGGGGCGGGACTTTCTGAAAATGCCCAATTCGCAGCTCAATTTTTTGCAGATTTTGGACATTTTAAGTCATTTTTATTGGTGTTTTGCATTTGACTCGCGCTGAATATTCCGGAAGTCCTGTTTTTTAGTTGGTGACGAGTCCTCACGTTACGTCATTGAAGGAACGCCCCTGACCGAAAAAAGGACACATCTTAGCAGTCCTTCCATCACGTCAACGCATTTTGCTGTACAGTGAGACCTTGGTTTACGAACTTAATTGGTTCCCAGACAGAGTGTAAGGCGAAAAGTGTGTATCCCCAAAGAAAAAAAAAATCATCTTTTTGCAGATTTTGGACACTTCATTCAGTCATTTTTATTGGTGTTTTTACATTTGACTAAAAATATCATACTGCATGTTTTGGGTATTTTAGATGCTATAAAACGTCTTTCTGATGTCAGTTAGGAAACAAAAAAGTTATGTCGGTTGTCCTATAATAGTCCTCAGATTTGAATGTGAATAATTTTTTGTCTGTATGTACTCTGAGATTGGCTGATGACCTATTCAAGGTGAATCCCGCCTCTCAACCAAAATCAGTTGAAATAGGGTCTGGCTCACCCTCTGATAATGTTAGGAAGTCTCAAAAAGTGGTACACAGACGGATGGACCGTTTCTTTACATATCTCATAAACAACTACATCAGGAGTGTCCAAACATTTAAAAAGGTTACAAAAACAGATTTGCTGAGCTGAAAATGTGTGGGTGCAGTGCATCTTGATATTGAATTCCTTGAGCTGGGATTAGATTATTTCTGTTATTTCATATTTCCGTAAAAAATGTCAATTTCCACTTGTATTCAAAGCAACTTCTCTCCCTCTCTCTTTCCTCTGTCTCCACATTTTCCTTTTCTTTGTTACAGTTTGTATTATAAAAATGGACTGGCATGTGTTAAAAATAGTTTTTTTGTACAGGTGTATTTTCTAATGAGGTTGATGGGCCACACAGTATTAATTCTGTCAAAAGATGCGGTGTGGTGAACATTTTAACAGCAGCAGTTTGCTCCCAGGCAAGAAGAGCTTGGCTGCAGCCACCATTATTACTCCAGCAGCCTCCCCACACCTATGCAGCGCCAAGTGTCAGCCCAGAAATCTCATCATTCATACATTCTTGCGATGTTCATTTGAACAATCATGGAAGAAAACAGTAAGTGTGTACACTGAATATACATTGTCATAATTTAGCAAAGTGGCTGAATGTGACTCCGTTTTGTGCATCTTGTTTAGAGTTTTCACTACAGCAATATTCACAATTACAAAAGAAGCATTTGATGTATCTATCCAACGGGTCAAAAATAAAGAAATAAATAGAAGAGAAGTTGAAATAAAGTTAGTGTAATATGCATGTTGAGCCATGCCAGTATTAATTCTCAACATATAAATATATTCCAATTGCAACTACAATGGTCAAACGACTGGTGCCCATATGAATGCTGATAAAAGCCCCTCATACTTCGATCGCGATCTACTGGTCGATCGCAGAGGTAGTACTGGCCGATCGCAGTGTGACAGTGAAAAAAAAAATAAAACATTTGTCAGCCTATCAAACGTCCCATCACTTGATTGACATACAGGGCAACCATTCAGATGACAACTAAATTTTGACCTTTAGCATGCGTAAACAACGGCGCTAAGCGCAACAAAATTTACAAGCTAGTCAGCGAATTACCTCAGATTTTAAGACTTTGCTAAAACATATGTTGATCAAAATGAGTGAGAAAGCTGGACCAAATAAGAAGGCAAAAACATGTTACTTTCATACGAAATGGGAGGTGGACTTTTTCTTCACAATGTCATTTTCAAAATGTGTATTGCCAAGTGCAGCCAGACGTCTTGAATTACCATTGCATAATCCACCAACAAGCATTATGCGCTAAAATGCTCAACATGAGGAAATGTGCTACCTCCTTGACGGCATTATTCGGCTCCACTTATTTATGTGAGTCAGCCTTTTCCTACATGAAGATCATTAAGTCCAAATACCGTTCCACCATGACTGATGAACATTTGGAAATGTGCTTGAGGCTGGCTGTCAGCATCTACTGTCCGGACTATGCATCCCTGGCTGATTCAATTCAGTGCAAGTCGTCAAAGTAAACTTAGGTAATTACAAAAAATGTTAATAGTTATTTATTATGTTATGTATATGTAGTTATGATGTGTGTTGTGCAATATTGGCTTATTCAGTTATGTAAGGTACACAACATACATTATACATACAAAGAATCCTTAATACATTTGAAAATAATTATGTTTTGCATTTTTGTAGTGGGTAGATCATTTTGACTGGGTTGTTTTTATAAGTAGCTCGTATGCTGAAAAAGTGTGAGCACCCCTGCTCTACATGATTTTCTTTGTTGTTTTGTTTGGTTCGTTCCAATAAACACTTCCTGTTCTTACTTTGGTGATTTGCCTGATTCCTCCTTATGAGCCAGTAGAGAACAAAATCCAAATTGAGCCTCTTGATTGATTGTCACATCTTTTAACATCACTAAATTTCTCCTCGGGGGACTTCCTGTCATGATCTGGTTGGCGACCAACGGGGGGGCGCTGTCGGCCCCGCCTGCACCTGCACAGGTGCTGGTCGTCCCGATCAGATTGGCGACCAGCGGGTAGCGACGTCAGCCCTGCCGGCAGCCTCGCAGTTGCTGGTCGTTATAATCAATGACACTTAAAAGGACACCTGGCACGATCATCCGGTGCCGATTCATTGTTTGTTTGCTGTTTGTTTGCTGCATGCATTGTGTACGTGTTTGTTTAACCTTGGCGGACTTTTACACTTGGTTTTCTTTTGCTACTTTGTATTTTTTCCATTCAGATCATTTTGATGTTTTACATTTTGTTACGGCTGACCTTTATTTTAATACAATTTGTCAAACAACCTCCTGCTGCCTCCTGCCTGCTTTTTGGGATCCGAACCCGCCATCACCACCTCGCAAACCGTGACAGAATGAATCGGCCTACCATCGGATCCCGCAGGTACATCGGACCCGTCTCATTTCCACCCTGTGCCTGGCAATGCTACGTCCACGTTAGCGCAAGCCTCGTCGAGTTTGAATTGCGTCACTCGACGAGCCGCAACGTCCACGTAAACGTCCGGCCGAGACCTCCTTCCAGGTGGCCGTCCAGGGTGAAACTGGGTGACTGGCATTGCACACCCACGTCCAGCCACGCTGTCGTCGTGCATGACGAATTGAGTCTCATCCACGACGAGCCGTGCAACGTCCGCGTCAACGTCAGTCCGAGACCCCTCTCACCGCTGGATCCCGGAGCGGCTCTGGACTGGTCTCGTTCCCCCGGAGCCGGGCAGTTCACGCCCACGTCGGCGTCCGGCCGAGACCTGGTCCCATACAGCCGTACGGGGTGCCATTCTGCGCCTGACAGTTCGACGTCCACGCAGAGCCATGTGCCGTCGCGTGAACGTGCAAGAGGGATCGCACTCACGCCCACGACGATCCGTGCCGCGTCTTCGTCAACCCCAGGCCGAGTCCCGTTCCCATCAGGCCGCCGCCCGTCGTATGCTGGAGAGGCAGCTGTTGCCCTCTCCACCGACCGTTCCCTGGCGAGTGGACCTTTTGGGAGACTGTTGGGACTTCTGGAAGCACCCCCTTGAAGGGGGGGTACTGACATGATCTGGTTGGCGACCAACGGGGGGGCGCTGTCGGCCCCGCCTGCACCTGCACAGGTGCTGGTCATCCCGATCAGATTGGCGACCAGCGGGTAGCGACGTCAGCCCTGCCGGTAGCCTCGCAGGTGCTGGTCATTATAATCAATGACACTTAAAAGGACACCTGGCACGATCATCCGGTGCCGATTCATTGTTTGTTTGCTGCATGCATTGTGTACATGTTTGTTTAACCTTGGCGGACTTTTACACTTGGTTTTCTTTTGCTACTTTGTATTTTTTCCATTCAGATCATTTTGATGTTTTACATTTTGTTACGGCTGACCTTTATTTTAATACAATTTGTCAAACAACCTCCTGCTGCCTCCTGCCTGCTTTTTGGGATCCGAACCCGCCATCACCACCTCGCAAACCGTGACACTTCCAGCTTTGTGGGCCAGGTTTCATCAGGAGACTGCAAGTAACAGAATTAATCATGTAGTATGTTACATTGCTACCTGACCTCAGGGCAGAATGAATGTCAATGATGAATTGTGAATGTGATTGGAAAACCAAAAAACAAACAGTTGTGTCTATTGAGGTGTTGCATCCACTTTAGCGTACTGGGAATTTATTCATCCCTTGTCATCACTTGTTACTTAAAAGACACTGAGATGAACGTTGACATCCCAAAATGAATCATTTCATTCGACATTGCAAACCAAGATACCACCAGCCTTCCTGTGAGTCAGTCTATTTTTGCCTCTTACAATAAATTCAATTCATGGGGGATGGCTTAAGGAAGGCAGGTGAAATCTGAATCCGCACCGCGTCTTCCCCTGTGCCCCCACTCCACTCTCATTTTCTGCAGGTATAAAATGAACAATAACCATCATTCATTCGTTGCAGTCTGGTATTTGTAAAGTTCCAAGCTGCTTTTTTTCCCTTTTCCAACTTGATCAAGCCGTTCCAAGGTAATAAATTTAGTATTTAGCTTCACGAAAGAGCCAGTATCTCCCTTATGATCAGTGGTAATTTTAGAACAAGTTTATAAGAATGCCGCAATCCATCTAGAGTCCACTTTATTTTGCCTTTTGTCCTTTACAGTCTGTATAAATTGAGCAAAGTTTCGCCCAACAAATCCGATATGTCTATGCTTTTTTTTGTTTTTGTCCTAATAAATAGTCAAGTCAAAGTCAGCTTTATTGTCAAATATGCTAATATGCATGACATACATACAGCACAGATGAAATTACTGTCCTCTCGGACCCAGCATGCAAGGCACTTATAATGACTTTAGCAAACATAATAAACATGAAAACGGCAATTTGCCGGGAGAGGGGAGCCGCTGCATGTTCACACGCCGCCATTCTTCAGGACTTGCTGTATCCTCTTTGTGATGACATGAAGCAGTTCTAGATGAAAGAGGAGAGGATCAAAGCATCCATTTCAGCAGTGGATCAGGGACGTCATGGTGGAATTTGCACGTCTACTACAAGCTAAATGTTGAAAGCAAACACGAAGCTGTAGCATCCATTGACGAAACGACATTGTCTCACATCTGCTGTCCCACATAAATCCACTTCAATTACAAGCCGCGACACACACACACACACACACACACACACGCATATTATTAGTATATTATTATTATTTGTTATTTAGTTTGTAGTTTTTTTTGTTCTTTTGACTTCAAGACGGCGCCGCAAGAGTGGCTGCCTTTCCAGCAGCTCATGTATTTTGTTTTTCTACTTTCATTCCTTTCATCACTTTGCTGCTGTGAAATGTAAATTTCTCCACTGTGAGACTAATAAAGGCAAATCCAATCCAATCCAGTCCATCCAACCGCAGACTGACAAACAGCACCGACCTTTCCGCTGAACAAAGCGGGGCTGTGAAGATGCTGCCCATTACAGGTGCAAAAAAACACAATGGCCCCAGAGCTGTCCAGCGATGACAGTATAATAGTAATAGTAACATCAAATGTATCACTTTATTTTTCTTAGAGCACTCAGGCTTACTCACGGATTTCAGTCTTCCATCTATTGCCATCACGGATTATCTTGAATGGAAGGGGTTGCGGAAGGGTGACGTAGCCTACCCCTGCTTATATTGGGCAAGAGGCGGAGGGACTAAATGCTGAACTGGTTGCCAGGCAGCCGCAAGGCACACCAAGTGACAGAAAACCATTCCCACCCACATTCACACACAACGCCCGTACACAAGTCAGGCGAGTGGACCACAACTCGTTTTTTTATCACATGTTGATGTCTCTAAATAGACCAAAGGTGGGAAAGTCGAAAGACGTGTGTGTATTGTCCCCTTCAACTGACATGAACCCAGTTTTGAGTGCAATCTCACCCCCAAAAAAGCAGGGAGATCTTGTCCATCATTTCTCTCTCTCTCTCTCTCTCTCTCTCTCTCACTCTCTCTCTCTCTCTCTCTCACTCACTCACTCACACACACACACACACACACACACACACGCGCACGCACACACACACACACACACACACACACACACACACACACACACACACACACACACACACACACACACACACACACACACACACACACACACACACACACACATTCTCTCTCTCTCACACACCTTTGTGCTTTTGATGCTAGCAGGATTAAGTGTACCAAAACAGATTGAAGATAATCTCTATTAGGAATAATGAGTGTGAGCAAACAATTGCATTAGTTCCTCTCATGATCATGTTGATGCTGAAGAATACAAATGGCAATATAATTATTCATGTGGATGGATGAACCGTACTTCTTAAAATATTTTGTGATTGCATGTAGACAGGGTGACAAGTACGACAGCACCTTGATTGTCCTCAGTGGCCAGTTGCGCTCTGTCATTGCAAAGGATAATGGGAACAAGGAGCTTGCAGGAGAGTATGACCGCGGGGACCTAATTGGCGTGGTCCATCTAAAAAATATTCATCAAATAGTCATTGTATTGAAGCATTGAAGTGGATAATGTCAAGTTTCCATTAAATATGAATGACCAAGGTTGAGGCCCTGAAGGAGCTCTCAACTCCCTTAAGAGGAGGTATCCTCAGTGTGTCACAAGGCTGATTCATTTGCTGGGACAGAAGATCTTGGGCAATATGCAGCAGGTCAACGAACGGTATGTACTGTCAAGGTCATATCACCTCGCAAGATTGCAGGGCTTTGCCCAGAAAACAAACTGATCGCTTGGCCAAGGTTCAAATAATTTATAGCATTATGTGCTGGAGATTATGTTATTTCTTTATATACAGTAAAGTCTCGTTATATCGATATCGGATATATCGATAGTCCCGGTTATATCGATGCTATTTCTATGCACGCACGGAGAAAATTACATGCAAACAGGGTCGGATATATCGATAATCCCGGTTATATCGATATTTTTTGGGACTCCCTTGAATATCGATATAACGAGACTTTACTGTATATTGTTTTGCTTTTCATAAGAGCAATATTATTTTCTACTATAGCTAGAAGTCTTCCCTCTCAAGCCATTGCGAAACCAATGGCCTTACTGCACACATAAGACAGTGTTGAACAGAACTCATTAATTCTAAACACATTTTTGCTTTTCCCTCATTTCATGAGTCTTATTAAAAAAATCACAAATATACTGTATTTTTTGCACTTTGAGGTGCACTGACAAAATGCCATGCAGGCACGAGAAGAACATGCAAAAACTCCACACAGAGAGGCCGGAGCTGGAAGTGAACCCCATACTTCTGTACTGTGAGGCTGACGCGCTAATCACTTACCATTGGGGAGCAACGACACAATTAAGATCACTTTATTTCATTCAAACGCTGCAAGGATTTCAATTTTCAAATGATCACATAGAAAACGACAATGACCCATCAGTAGCTTTTAAAACAGACACATGGCGTACTCATGATCCTGAGGGGTTACCTCTGGGCAGATGTTACCATGTTAGTGACCTTTGAATAGTGGTGGAAATGTACAGTACTGTATTGCTTTGTGTGGAAAGTCGGAAACACTCTGGATTTTGTAACAAAGGAGGTCAAACAAACAAGACTTCTGCCATATATGACCTTTGCAAATGTCGAGAGAAACAAAATGGGAACATGCATAAGTATTTATTTACACAGCTTGACTGTTGCCTTAGACCCGCAAACAGCAGAAAGCCTGTCCTGCATCAACAGCGGAGCTTGCCATGCAAGGTAATGGGACAGATCAGTTTGGTGTTGCTGCATTATTCATTTAAAATGAAAATAAAAATATTACATTTGCAGCAAAGTGTCTTTCTGCCAGACCATGTAGTGCAGGTGATGATTTAGAAAAATATTATTCAGGCCTTGGGCAAAATTATTGTTCTTTCAAAAGAAAACCACAGCAGCAAGTTAATTTCAGGTTAAAAAAAAAATTAGCAGTCCCCCATAATCTAGAAGTGCACACGCCAGGTTCATGTTTGGGCAGCAAGGGATTGGTTCACACCACAGGAGGTGCTGCAACATTTCTACACGGCTGTCATCGAATCCATCCTGTGTTCTTCCATCACCGTTTGGTTCGGGGCCGCCACAAAAATGGACAAAATCCGACTTCAACGGACAGTTAGGACGGCGGAAAAAATCATTGGCACCGCCCTACCCACTCTCGAGGACTTGCACACTGCAAGAATCCGAACAAGGGCGCGGAAAATCCTACTGGACCCTCCGCACCCTGCCCACCACCTTTTCCAACTACTCCCCTCAGGCAGGCGCTACCGATCCATGCGCACCAAATCCAGCAGACATTTAAACAGCTTCTTCCCCCAAGCCATTAACTCTTTGAACTCTTCAACAGTAGCCAAAATGGAACTGTATAGTGCCACTTAGCAGTTTTTTTTGACGACGATACTAGTGCAGCGTGTTCTACCGGAAACAAATTCCTTGTATGTTCTACATACTTGGCAATAAAGATGATTCTGATTCTGATTCTGATCATTTTGACTTGGTCATTTCAAAAGTAGCTCCTATGCTGAAAAAGTGTGAGCACCCCTGACTTAGATGCATATGTGACGGGTGTCACTGTCTTGAGCTCCACTATGCTGCCGTCTTAATAATACCAGACGCGTGGATGTCTTTTTATTTCTTTTAGTTCGGCAACACAGTATGGCAGAAGGGATGGGTGAAGTCGCATGGGTTTCGTCTTGTGATTAACATAAATCTCGTTCAAGTTGTTCTGAATATGCAAAACATTGTAGATAACAAAACAGTATGAACAACGCGTGATCCTTATAGTGGTTATTTACAGAAAAGGGGAATACAACACAAGTTCACTGTTATTTACATGATGCCCCTGAACGCATCACATTCGAGACTGTCGGAGGGAACACGTGGTCCGCTGGATAATGGCGGCACAGTACGACCTGCCACGAACACTCACGGCCAAATGAAACGCGACACAAGAAACTAAATACTATACAATAAAAACGAAATGAAACAATCATTACCTGCAACACAGTATGGCAGAAGGGATGGGTGAAGTCGCATGGGTTTCGTCTTGTGATTAACTGCGCAACAGAAAAGCACTATGAAGCAAATGTGCTTCAAAGTTCCACTCGACAAAACTTGAATTAAATAATACACAAAAAGTAATCTGGACTCGAAAGGAATCAGGGAACTAATTAGATAACACTAGACCAGGGGTGGGCAAACTTTTTGACTCACGGGCCGCATTGGGTCCTAAAATTTGACAGAGGGTAAGACGCATAGCAGACCCCCTTCCGCGCCCGCGGCGCCCGACGCCCGCCCCAGGAGCATTTGGAGGGAGTGTTTGGGCCGGAAATACTCTGAACAAGTTATGTCCATAATTTATAATATCACTTCAAATGACTTCGACTGAGCGTATTTTACAAAGATTCCACAGCATATAGCTATAGTTTACGTTTTTAGACTTGCGCTGAATATTCATGAAGTCTTGTTTTCGAGTTGATGACGATCCCCTTTGACGTCACATTTGGACCGCCCCTGACCGAGAAAGCGACACACCATGCATTTTGGGTACTTTGTTTGGTCTGAAAACTTTGTGTTGATCCGTGTCGATGGCGAAATTAAAAGGAAAACGCATAAATAACGCGATGGTGAATCGTTGTGTGTTGCACCAAGACAACTATTTGATATTCGCTGACACAAATTCCCAGCTGACAAATCAGCCCATTTCTAACGGAGCTTGGGCACCATCTTCTGCATTTTCTGGGTGCTACATTACTGTCATTGGCGGCTCGAATTGATATGGGAGGACTCCTTGAATCAATTGCAAACATTTATGCTTTCCTCTTCAGAACTATTTGAATCATATTCATAACTGGATGAGTAACAAGAAAACATCTTCTCCGAACTTGAAGCCATTGTTTTGATTCTCGATCAAAGGCAAGACGTCTTGGCGTGACGTCACGAAGAGGGGGGTGGGACCTTCTGAAACTGACCATTTCCGGATTCATTTTGAAGTCATTTTTATTGGTGTTTTTCATTTAACTAAAAATATCAGCCTGCCTGATTTGGGTATTTTAGATGCTATAAAACGTTTTTCTGATGTCAGTGGGAAACAAAAACAAAACATGGTGCCGGTTGTCCTTTAAATGTAGTATGTATAAACCTCATAGCACAGTAAGAACACTACAACCCAATTTATTAACTGTCTTTCAAATGTGAAAAATATCCCTGATTCGTTAATAAATTTGTCTCAAGGAATATGGCGTTTACATAGTATTTCGCAGATACTTGGAGGAGAAAATGGAAATAGATTAAAATAACGTGCATTGTGATTTACCAAGATTGCGTCTGTTTCCATTGAAGGGGCAAAGTTAAAGAAATCAACATTTATTGAAAAATGGAATCACTTTCGACATTCAAAACATATTATTACACAACGAAATATTCAAGCTCAATGATACCTACTTGTGTTAAATTCCGCCAAATCATAGAAGGTTTGTCCTGACCGCGCGCTCAACAAACTCCTCACAGACGCCCTCGCCTTCACTCGCAAACAATACACGTGTACCGTCGCGGAGCACACGGACGTAGGCTACCTACAGTTGAAATTTGCATACTCGGCACGGCAGCCAATCAGAAGCCTTCTTCTTTCTTCCGGACTTTATCAAGCGTTATAAAGTCGTGCAATTGCATATCATTTTCCAAAATAGTTGCACAGAACCTCAGCCCAGAAGAAAGATTCAAAAGAAGCTAACAAGATATGTGACGCTACAAAACGTAAATTTACATTAAACCGTGACTGTAAAGTGTACGTGAGACTTATAAAAGGGGCTTAGTGGCTCGTAGAAAGTAATGCAAACGTTGCTTTGTGCACCACAATGACAATTGACAACTGCAGCAAAATCTACAGCCTTGTACATTTACCGTAAATTAAGCACGGTAGCATTTGTAGTAGGTGCATTCTTGATTTAAAAAAAGAACTATACTTTGTGACAATGTTTTTGAATGTAATTAGTTGTCTCATTGTGCTTCAAGTTGTGAAAAATGGGCCAGGCAACTTTTCAGTTATCTGCCCTGTTGTTCGCTAACTTTTTGTCATGAGTTTTAGAAACTGTTTGTATTATAATTTGGGCAAATTCGGCGGGCCTGATTAAAAAGCCTAACGGGCCGTATGTGGCCCGCGGGCCGTAGTTTGCCCATGTCTGCACTAGACAGTACAAAGGGGGGAAAAAAATGAGATATTGTAATGAAAATGCGCGTTAATCCAGACCATTAGAGAAATGCGACTCACCATAAATCTCGTCCAAGTTGTTCTGACAACTATCAGACTTGGTGCCACACTGTGCACCGTTGCGTCACTTCCGTCATAATTTAATAATCTTAGTGCATAACTTCGTTACACATATATACATATGTAGATACATAGATACATAAATACCTAGATACATAGACACATAGATAGTTAGATACATAGACACAGATACAAAGATTCCAAGATTCCTGTTTGCTGTCTGGTCAAAGGACAGTTATCGTGTGCCCTCTCGTGGACAAAAAGTGCAAGTGTGACCAATTTATAGTGCTGTCCAAATGTACGTGGCTTTCATGAGCTGAGGTAGGTCACTCAAAATGTAAAATTGATCATTGCTGTGGGCATTATCTGAGAGATCTTAATTTTGAGCCTTCATTATCATTGCACTTTTCCTCTGATCTTGCTGGGGTCTCTTGCCAAGCTGCCAAATCATGTACAGTGAAACTCAGTTTGGGTTAATATAATGTGAATTAGACATGTTTCAGGATTCAAAGGCATTATCGACATGCAAGAATTAAAGAGTTTCACTTGTTGCTCGCTGTGTGGAAAATGGAAAAAATGCATAAAAGACATGGAATTGATATTTTTAATTCGTTGCAATTCATGGCTTATCCTCTAAGGGGCGCACTCGTTCCATCAGAGTAGAAGACACGCCGCATCACTGAGACAGACACAAAACAGCAGACGGTGTCAAAGCGACATCTGCTGCTTGTTACGACGTTGTTAAAACCTTGGTCTCTACCTCTGCGCTTCACTCTCATTAGCCAAAATGTCGTTATCCAAACGGAGAAAAACAGATAAGGAGTGTAGAATTTTCAAAGAAAAATGGACCACGTCCTATTTATTTACAGAGATGCACGGCAAACCTTTGTGCTTGGTGTGTTTGCAACAAGTTTCGGTATTGAAGGAATATAATATTCGACGCCAGTACAAGACTGATCACAGCGAAAAATATGACGGGTTGCAAGGACAACTGAGAAGAGAAAAGAGAAAAGAAGATCTCAGCAAACAGCAGTCAACTTTCATCCGTAGCCGACAAGTCAGTGAAGCAGCGGTAAAAGCCAGCTACCTAATTGCTAGAGAAATAGTATTAGCATCGAAGCCGTATTCCGACGGTGACGTTGTTAAACAATGCATGATGAAAGCGGCTGAATTTGTATGTCCCGAGCAGCGACAAGCTTTTGCCAATATTAGCCTGACGAGGAATAGAGGATGTCGGAACTATCGGCAGATTTAGACAGTCAATTGAAACAGTGAGTCAAGTCATTTATTGCATTTTCCGTGGCAATTGACGAGAGCACTGACATCACAGACGTGGCCCAACTGGCCATATTTATTCGAGGAGTTGATGAGACATTGACTGTTATTGAAGTTTCTTGAGTTGGTGCCAATGATAGACACCACAACGGCCGAGAACATTTTCGACTCTGTCGTTCCTGCATTGGACAGAGTTGTCCCGCGCTGTCAGCCTGGCTACAGACGGCGCGCTATCCATGGTCGGAAAGACAGCAGGTGTCGCGACAAAGTTCAAAGACAAAGTACAAGCCATTAATGGAGGAGGTAGTTTCTGGACATTTCACTGTATTTTGCACCAGGAGGCATTGTGTTGCAAGTCGCTGAAAATGGATCACGTCATGGAGGTGGTTGTTCGCACTGTAAATTTCATGCGGTCCAGAGGTCTGAAGCATCGTCAGTTTGACAAACTTCTCAGCGACAGCAACATTACCCACAGCCTGCCATACCACACTGAAGTGAGATGGTTAAGTCGAGGCGCTGTGCTGAGGCTTTTCTTTGATCTATGAGTGGAAATCGGACAGTTCATGGAGAAAAAATGAAAACCGGTGTTGGAATTACAATCTCAGGAATGGCTATGGGACCTTGGCATTCTTGGTTGATATTACTGAACACTTGAACAATCTGAACAAAATGTTGCAAGGCCGCAAAAAAAGTTGTCACAGTTTTCTGACAACATACATACATTTAAGTTGAAGCTGACTTTGTGGGAGATGCAACTGGCAAATGGCATCCCAGCTCATTTCCCCTGTCTGAGAGATGTGTGTGTGTGACCAGACCTGATGCGGACATGAAACGGTACAAAGACAAAATTGCAGGAGTACTGCGGGAGTTTGAGAAACGGTTTCAGCTATTTGGTGAACTAGAGAAAGAATTTTCAGTTTTCGGTCAAAATTCAGCTAGAGATAATTGATTTGCAGTGTGATGCAGATTTGAGGGGGAAATTTGCCTCTGTAGGTCTTGACAGATTTGATCAGTATCTACTACCATGGTACCCCAAATCAACAGTTTTTAAAATTTTGTGCATGTTTGGGACAACCTCCCTTTGTGAACAAATTTTCTTAGTGATGAATATCAATAAAACAAAAATGTGTTCAAGGCTCACAAACAAGCACTTAAATGACAGTGACAGCTCGTCAGGACATGACACCTGGTGTTGATGCACGTGTACAGGCCAAAATATGACAAGTTTGAGGAACAAAGACAAGTCCTTACACCTTTAAAATGCTGCCTTGGATACCGTTTAAACCGTAACTACAATTGGATTGGATTAGCCTTTATTTGTCTCGCTGTGGAGAAATCTACATTTCACAGGAGCAAAGTTATGAAAGGTAGAGGAAAGAAAAGAAGTAGAAAAATATAATACACAGCTGCTGTAAAGGTAGCCACTCTCGCGGCGCCATCCTGAAGTCAAAAGAACCAAAAAATAAAATTAAACAATATGACAACAGAAAGACACAGTCAGGTAGGTCACTCAAAATGTAAAATTGATCATTGCTGTGGGCATTATCTGAGAGATCTTAATTTTGAGCCTTCATTATCATTGCACTTTTCCTCTGATCTTGCTGGGGTCTCTTGCCAAGCTGCCAAATCATGTACAGTGAAACTCAGTTTGGGTTAATATAATGTGAATTAGACATGTTTCAGGATTCAAAGGCATTATCGACATGCAAGAATTAAAGAGTTTCACTTGTTGCTCGCTGTGTGGAAAATGGAAAAAATGCATAAAAGACATGGAATTGATATTTTTAATTCGTTGCAATTCATGGCTTATCCTCTAAGGGGCGCACTCGTTCCATCAGAGTAGAAGACACGCCGCATCACTGAGACAGACACAAAACAGCAGACGGTGTCAAAGCGACATCTGCTGCTTGTTACGACGTTGTTAAAACCTTGGTCTCTACCTCTGCGCTTCACTCTCATTAGCCAAAATGTCGTTATCCAAACGGAGAAAAACAGATAAGGAGTGTAGAATTTTCAAAGAAAAATGGACCACGTCCTATTTATTTACAGAGATGCACGGCAAACCTTTGTGCTTGGTGTGTTTGCAACAAGTTTCGGTATTGAAGGAATATAATATTCGACGCCAGTACAAGACTGATCACAGCGAAAAATATGACGGGTTGCAAGGACAACTGAGAAGAGAAAAGAGAAAAGAAGATCTCAGCAAACAGCAGTCAACTTTCATCCGTAGCCGACAAGTCAGTGAAGCAGCGGTAAAAGCCAGCTACCTAATTGCTAGAGAAATAGTATTAGCATCGAAGCCGTATTCCGACGGTGACGTTGTTAAACAATGCATGATGAAAGCGGCTGAATTTGTATGTCCCGAGCAGCGACAAGCTTTTGCCAATATTAGCCTGACGAGGAATAGAGGATGTCGGAACTATCGGCAGATTTAGACAGTCAATTGAAACAGTGAGTCAAGTCATTTATTGCATTTTCCGTGGCAATTGACGAGAGCACTGACATCACAGACGTGGCCCAACTGGCCATATTTATTCGAGGAGTTGATGAGACATTGACTGTTATTGAAGTTTCTTGAGTTGGTGCCAATGATAGACACCACAACGGCCGAGAACATTTTCGACTCTGTCGTTCCTGCATTGGACAGAGTTGTCCCGCGCTGTCAGCCTGGCTACAGACGGCGCGCTATCCATGGTCGGAAAGACAGCAGGTGTCGCGACAAAGTTCAAAGACAAAGTACAAGCCATTAATGGAGGAGGTAGTTTCTGGACATTTCACTGTATTTTGCACCAGGAGGCATTGTGTTGCAAGTCGCTGAAAATGGATCACGTCATGGAGGTGGTTGTTCACACTGTAAATTTCATGCGGTCCAGAGGTCTGAAGCATCGTCAGTTTGACAAACTTCTCAGCGACAGCAACATTACCCACAGCCTGCCATACCACACTGAAGTGAGATGGTTAAGTCGAGGCGCTGTGCTGAGGCTTTTCTTTGATCTACGATCAAACTCTTTCGCGATGAAGGATTTGCTTGTTAGATAGTCCTCCACAGCCACGATTGTACGTTGTTCCGATATCACAATTCTTCTATTAAATCCATGGTTTAATTGGTGTCAAACAACAGTACTGTATATAAGCTATGGTGCTAGTTCTTTTTTAATGTGCTCGCGTCGACAGGATAAACACGGAAGCTGGTTCCGTGACAGTACGAGAGAGTGCCTGAATAGAATGCCGGCGCGCAGCTGTGACGTAACAACAGCTCTTGTTTGTATCTGGATGTGATAACGGCTACGTTTTGTTATTAAAAAGACCGACCAGTAGTAATGAAAGCTGTGAGCTATCAACAGTCTCGGCCAATCGCTAGTTTTTTTATTGTGCTTGCGTCGACAAGATAAACACGGAAGCTGGTTACGTAACTGGGGGATCTTTAATTCAGTATGGAATGAAAACTAAATATTGTTGCAAAAACGATTGCATCCATATACAGTAGTGGGCATGTACATACAGTAACACTGCAACAGGGAAACTGCAACGCTTACAACTTACTGAACATTATGTATGCATGTTTTGTCTGAGAACCGTGTTGCATCTGAAAGCCGCCAGTAGAGGGCACCCAGGCTCCATAGGATACAGTATACAGTACAGTACAGTAAATCTTTAATCGATTGTAAACATGTATGCTTAACTCTTTCTCTTCTGTATTTGAATCATATCCATGAATGGATGTGTAACAAGACATCATATTCTCCGAATCTGAAGCCATTGTTTGGATTCTCCAGCAATACGTCTGTGTAAGCTCTCAGTCGTACAGGAGTGGTCCATCGATGAGAAGGTTTCTTCAGCCGTCATCTGTACAAAAGTGAAGGTTTCGGACGTTTCGCCTCCTATCCAAGAGGCTTCGTCAGCGAACTAAAGTCTGACTGGTCGTATCGGCCCCATTTATATATCCCTAATGTCCAGACCTGGTGGCGCCGGACACAGCTATGAAAAAGCTAGAGAAAGGAAAACATATAGACAAACAGATGTATTTTAGATTATACCCGGGAGAGGCCACGCCATGTATCTATGGCCTGCCAAAAATACATAAAGAAGGGTTCCCCCTCCGACCCATTGTTTGTAGCATTGACTCCTCTACATACAATGTAGCCAAATATTTAAAAACTATTTTAGCTCCGTTGGTTGGTAACACAGAATACCACGTAGAGAACACCACAGGGTTTGTAGAGAGGATCAAAGACCTCATATTGGAACCTGAGGAAACTTTGGCATCATACGATGTGACTTCTCTCTTTACATCTGTCCCAACCCCAGCAGCAGTCTCAGTGGTGAGGACGAGGCTGCTGGCGGATGTTTCTCTGCATGAAAGAACCAAACTGAAACCGAATCACATCTGCCAATTATTAGAAATCTGCCTTAATACTACGTATTTTCAATTTCGGGAAAAATTTTATAAACAAATCCATGGTTGTGCTATGGGCTCACCAGTTTCACCCATAGTGGCTAATCTTTACATGGAAGAGATGGAGAAACAGGCCCTCACATCCTTCCCAGGGACAAAACCTAGACACTGGTTTAGATATGTGGACGATACTTTTGTCATAATTAAGAAACAAGAAATTCAATCCTTCACAGATCATCTCAACTCTGTAGACTTCAATATTAAATTTACTCGTGAGGACATTCAAGAGAACCAACTAGCCTTCTTGGATTGTAAAGTAATTATAAAAGAGGACAGAGCGCTAAAAACAGAAGTCTTTAGGAAGGCTACGCACACTGACCAATACTTACTTTTTGACTCTAACCACCCTTTACAACATAAACTAGGAGTTATCAGAACCCTCCAGCATAGGGCTAAACTAATACCAACTAGCACTGAAGGTAGAGAAAAGGAGTCAAAACATATCAGGAGAGCACTCACTAACTGTGGGTACCCTCAGTGGTCATTCAACAAAGGTCAGAAAGAAAGAATAGCGAACGAAACCAATAATTCTCAAGATTCTAAAAGGAGAGGAGTAGCAGTACCGTACATTGCAGGAGTTTCTGAAAAATTACAAAGAGTCCTTTGACAACATAAAATTCCTACTTATTTCAAACCGATAAACACGTTAAGGCAAAGATTAGTGCATCCAAAAGATAGGCTACCAAATGAAAAACAAAGTAATGTAGTTTATTTCATACATTGTAAGAATGAAAATTGTAAAGAGCAGTACATTGGGGAGACTTAACAAATTCTCAAAAAAAGACTTTATCAACATCGCAGGGATAATACTAGTGGGCCTCAATCGGCAGTACATTTGCACCTAAAAGCTACTAACCACTCATTTGACGACAATGAGGTTAAAATCTTAGCGAAAGAACATAGATGGTTTGAAAGGGGGGTAAAAGAGGCGATTCTTATAAAACAACAAAATCCTTCATTAAACCGGTCTGGTGGTGTGAGGTTCAATTTGGATCGTTCATACGCGCCCCCCCCCAACCTGAGAGTAGGCCCCTTTCATAGCTGTGTCCGGCGCCACCAGGTCTGGACATTAGGGATATATAAATGGGGCCGATACGACCAGTCAGACTTTAGTTCGCTGACGAAGCCTCTTGGATAGGAGGCGAAACGTCCGAAACCTTCACTTTTGTACAGATGACGGCTGAAGAAACCTTCTCATCGATTCTCCAGCAATGCAAGACGTCTTGGCGTGACGTGAAGTAATTTTTATTGGTGTTTTGCATTTATCATACTGCGTGTTTTGGGTATTGTAGATGCTATAAAACCTTTTTCTGATGTCAGTCAAGAAACAAAAATGTTGGTTGTCCTTTAATGCACAGTATGGAATGTACAGTCATTTTCAAAATGATCACGCTTCAGCAGACAAAACAACAAACATTGATGCAAAAAGCGCTTGCATTCATATACAGTACATGTACATAACACTGCAATTATGTATGCTATTTAAAAAAAAGTCATCAATCTTCTTCTGCTTCCCATTTTTATATTTTAATATAAACACTTCCATCTTGTTTAACGTTTCTAAAAAACCGGATGCCTTTTCTACGGATTCAAAGAAAGATCGCATGTCCGCAGCACCTTGCAACGCTTTTGTCGGTGTTGCAATAGGTGTGCATTCAGTCGGTTCTTCTTCATCCTCATCATCATCAGTACCGTGTTGGATTCCCCTCAACAGCCACGATTGACCTGTGCTTCGTTCAGAGATCACAATTCTTTCGTTTCGCCATTGTTGAAGACACACGAGCTGCCGTCTGCAAATGAAAATGGTGTCTGCTCGCGGGAGCTGGTCACGTAACCAAGACACGTGACCAAGTCGACCAATGGCGCGACCGATGTATCGATATAAACAGCAAAATGCTAAGCAAATGCTTAGCTTGTAGTCAACGTGCACATTCCACCATGATGTCCCTGATCCACTGGTGGAAAGATGCTTTGATCCTCTCCTCTTTCATCTAGAACTGCTTCATGTCATCACAAAGAGGGTACAGCAAGTCCTGAAGAATGAATGTCTCTCTATGTCTTTGTTTTGTCATATTGTCTCTATGCTGTCATATTATTTGTTATTTAGTTTTTTTTTGTTCTTTTGACTTCAAGACGGAGCCACGAGAGTGGCTGCTTTTCCAGCAGCTCACGTATTTCGTTTTTCTACTTTCATCACTTTGCTGCTGTGAAATGTAAATTTCTCCACTGTGAGACTAATAAAGGCATATCCAATCCAATCCAATCCAAAATGGCCGGCGGGAGATGAAAAGGAGCACCGTAATAACCGGATTATCGTAATAACCGGGTATCGTACTAAACGGAAGTAATTATACATAAAAAGACTAGAAATGTGCACGGGAAATGAAAATAGTATCGTAATAAGCAGTATTATCAATATAACCGATATCGATATAACGAGACTTAACTGTAGCTATATTTTACGTTTTAAAACTCGCACTGAATATTCCGGTAGTCTTGTTTTTGAGTTGGTGACGAGTCCTCACCCTACGTCACTGAAGGAACGCCCGTCAGCGAGAAATACCTTGCATCACCTCATACCTTGCATCACCTCAATGCATTTTGCATTACTTTGTTCCGTGTTGATGGCGAAATTAGAAGGAAAACACATAACGCGATGGTGAATCCTTGTGTGTGGCACCGATCATCTATTTGAAAATTGCAAGGAATTAATCAGCCCGTTTCCACTGAGCTTTCCATGGAGCTTTGTCGCCCTCTTCTGCCTCTTTTTGGTGCTACATCCCCCCGCCCCCCAGATGACACCCATTCGGTGCTACATTTCCCCCCTCAAAATGACGCGGAATAAATTAATCGATTGCAAACATGTATGCTTTCCTCTTCAGAACTATTTTAATCACATTCATAACTGGATGAGTAAAAAGAAAGCATATTCTCCGAATCTGAAGCCATTGTTTTGATTCTCGAGCAAGGCAAGACTGTCATGATCTGGTTGGCGACCAACGGGGGGCGCTGTCGGCCCCGCCTACATCTGCACAGGTGCTGGTCGTCCCGATCAGATTGGCGACCAGCGGGTAGCGACGTCAGCCCTGCCTGCAGCCTCACAGGTGCTGGTCGTTTAATCATTGACACTTAAAAGGACACCCGGCACGACCATCCGATGCCGGTTCATTGTTTGTTTGCTGCTTGTTTGCTGCATGCATTGTGTATGTGTTTGTTTAACCTTGGCGGACTTTTACTTTTGGTCTTCTTTTGCTACTTTGTATTTTTTTCATTCAGATGATTTTGATGTTTTACATTTTGTTCCTGCTGACCTTTATTTTAATACAATTTGTCAAACAACCTCCTGCTCCCTCCTGCCTGCTTTTTGGGATCCGCACCCGCCATCACCACCTCGCAAACCGTGACAAAGACGTCTTGCCGTGACACCACGAACATGGGGGCGGGACCATCTGAAACTGGCCACTTCCGGTTTCGAATTGAAGTACTTTTTAGACACTTTAAGTCATTTTTATTGGTGTTTTGCATTTGAATAAAAATATCATACGGCGTGTTTTGGGTATTAGATGCTATAAAACGTTTTTCTGATGTCAGGAAACATAAAAGTGACGTCGGTTGTCCTTGAAGTCATATCTATCCTCACAGTCTGCCATTTCCCTTTTCCTGCCTGTCGTCCCAATCCTACACAAAGCAAACAGTTTCTCTCTCACCATTGACAGTTCAACCGTGTCCCCTCCCTTTTTCAGGTCAAGAGCCTAGGTGTCATTCTCGATAGCTCACTATCTTTCAAATGCCATATAAATAATATAACTCAGTCTGTATATTTCCACCTCCGTAATATCAATCGTCTCCGTCCCTCTCTAACCCCTCATACCGCTGCTATCCTTTTATCCACAGTCTTGTCACCTCCCGGATGGACTATCGTAACTCACTTCTTTTCGATGTCAATCAAAAAAATTCTCCATAAACTCCAACCAATCCAAAACCCCTCAGCCCGGATGATCACTGAACACCCTCATTTCACCACACCACCCTGCACTCCAGCAGATCCACTGACTCTGTTAAACTTCAACCAACAATGGCCATAATCTGATCCACTGGTGGAAAGACGCTTTGATCCTCTCCTCGTTCATCTAGAACTGCTTCATGTCATCACAAAGAGGGTACAGCAAGTCCTGAAGAATGAATGTCTCTCTATGTCTTTGTTTTGTCATATTGTCTCTATGCTGTCATATTATTTGTTATTTAGTTTTTTTTGTTCTTTTGACTTCAAGACGGCGCCACGAGAGTGGCTGCTTTTCCAGCAGCTCATGTATTTCGTTTTTCTACTTTCATTCCTTTCATCACTTTGCTGCTGTGAAATGTAAATTTCTCCACTGTGAGACTAATAAAGGCAAATCCAATCCAATCCAATCCAATCCATAATCATTCTGTCTCCCAACGTCACCACAGGTGCCTTGATGTCATTCTGTTGTCTTTTCCCAATCATTTCTTGATACTGCGCCTCGGGGGCTGATGGCGTCATCTTATCTAACTGGGGATCAGTCCCAGCATACATATTAGCATGATTGTGCCGGTCCCAAGCCCGGATAAATACTGAGGGTTGTGTCAGGAAGGCCATCGACGTAAAAGCTTGGCCAAAACAAGCATGCGGATCAAACCTCTAAAGATGGAGGACACTGATTTGCTGTAGCGACCGCTCGAAGGGAAAAGCCGAAAGGAAAAGAAGAAGAGGTCATTCTAAATGTCCGTTTTTTATTGGGCTCTTGCTTTTTCTTTCTTTTTTCGTTACAGCACATAATACAGTGGCTGCTAACTGTATTGCAGTGGCTAACTAAATGTACTATTTATTTCCTTCAACTTGCATCATAAATCACCAACGACACCACCGCTGAACAAAGCATAGAAACAAGCATAGAAACCGTAGAAACAAGCATTTAAATATAGCGATTAATTTCACATAAACACTTACATCACCTTACATCAATTAAATATAATTTACGCAATAAAATCCCACAAACAATTTTGCCTACTTGCCGCTCCAAAATTTGATCTTCGACTTTTTGTTTCAAACAGTCCAGCAACAAAGCATGTCCGTTCTCACCTTCTTCTGAGTAAAACGAAACCAAAACAAAAGAGGGGAGGGGGGGGGGTGGAAAGTAAAACCTGCACCGGATTTTTTTTCTTTTTTATTCAAATGGATTGCAAACATACAAAGTAATAGAAACAAACAAACAACACTGCAAACAAAACACAACACAAGTAAACAAAACCGTTGGTTTTGAATAGCTCGTGGAGCTTCTAGATGTAAATCAGAGGTGTGTCTCAGCAAATCTTTCTGCATACTTAATATTTTGTAAATAGTTGGCAACATATACATTAGGTGACATAATCGCGTAAAAGACAGAACCTGATTGCACAGGAAATAAGAGTACCTGACAGATAATCATTATACAAAAAGAAAAAAGAGAGAAGAAAAAAATAGAAGAGAATGAGAGAGCGGGGGGGGGGGGGGTGCCAGGGGTGTTGACATTTCATTGAGCCTGCACAAAATAGTGAAATTGACAAAAAAGAGAGGGGGGAACACCAGAAAAATCGGCAAGCACATCCTATGCCATATTTCATCAACAAATCATGTGTTTTGATAGCGTTTGGGTCGGCAGATGGTTGAAATGTTTTCTGATATAGTTTCATTTCATTTTGAAATATTACAAATAGGGTTTCCTCCCACAAAATTTAGATTCATGAATATGATGTTTGGCAAGAAAAACTAATAAATTAATAATACAATATTTGTCGTTGGTCTTGTTGTAATATCCAAACAGCATGTCTTTGTAATGAAATATGAACGGAGAAGTGATTTTACATTGAACATAGTATTTGACAAAGTGTTTCCAGAAGCGAGTAGTTTCGGGACCAAAACCTGCACCGGAGATGACAACACATCAACGTAATGAATGTCAAATAAAATAAAGCACAGTCTGCTGGTTAACCATGGAATAGCAGCTTCAGAAAAATCTGTATCAACAGCATTTACACATATACAAGAGTGCCCGCCTTTACATCAGCTCCTGTATTCTGTTTATTCTTCTTTTCCTTCCCTCCTCCTTTCATTACTATGCTAATAAAGGTTTATCTATTCTAATATAATGTAATATTAAGTAATTATTTCAAATGATTTGATAATGTGTATATTCAATTGGACCATACAGTGTGACATTAAGATCTCTTTAATGACAGTAAAACCATAGACGAACAAGACGTATACTATACATGTATTGTATACGCAATGTGACTGTCGAATCAGCATGACTAGAGGGGATTAAAGTGGTGTTACATAAGAGTACCACGGATTGGTGACCCGAGTGTGGCATGCACATTTTGTCCTATCCACAGCAGCTCGATCCTTCTAAACCTTTTAAATCTGCTGGACGGTTTCGGTTATGTGACAATTAAAAGACGGAGGGCGCTTGACGGTAAGCTGTGTGTCTGAATTTTTGTGTTTTGTGAGCTGTCAGTCAAGTTACACGAGACAGCTACCGTACCGCCCGATAAATGCGGTAAAAGTAGTATAAATTACAAACCCGATACTTTTGTGTGCCTGTCTGGCTCTGTGGACGATTTCGCAGCCTCATTACGGTATAGTTTATACTTTGCATTACTGCCGACCCATCTTCTGTTTCTTAGACTCCGGGAACAATGTTTTCGAACAGACATGCAGCTGGTTCTGTTTGACAAATATCCGTTCATATTGAAGGCTAATAGTATTTTGTTCTGAAAACCAAGTTTTAATCTCATGACCCAGTTAGTATGTCGACTTTTTATTCATTTGTTGATTAATGTCAGCGTCGGCTTTCCCACTGTCAAAACAAATAAAACGGGGCACGTTTAATTTAAAACACGGTTTAAATGTTTTCATTAATTAAATGTGGTTTTGTTCTCAGTGAGGTATGTTGTTCTCTGCAGTTGATTAATTTTTCATTTGCTGCTCAGCGACATCGTGAGCACACACCCACTGCATCTCGCGTGCATCTCATTCCCCTTTCTATTCGCGAGAACTTTGTGTTCCTCCGTAATTACAGTACAATATACACGATTGCCTCGTGAACAGAACCACTTTCCCTACGTTAGTTCTTGATTTTTTTGTCCCAGGAGTGTATTTCTCAACCTGCACTATTCACTGTGCGTGCCTCGGCGAGCTGGAATGTTAAAAATAATCAAATGGAAGGGAGAATTGCACTGGCGTCCATATTTGTCTATCCACGTTTTTTGTTGTTGTTGTTTTTTCGTGGGGGGTTCATTCATTCATTCATTCATTCATTCATTCGTTTTCCTGAAACGCTGTTTATTTATTATGTACAAATACATTAATTTAAAAATTTTGACCAATAAAAACGATTGAAAATGGGTTGCTGTTTTGTGGTTGTAATAGTAATTATTTTACTGCAGTTACTGAAATTGGACACTTGGAGAATTCCTGAATGATGCCAGTGATATGGAAATCTCAGAAATTCACTCACATGAAATTATTTACAAGTAATAGGCCCCAACAAGTGTGTCCAGGCGGGCTGGAATGGCTGGAGAAAAATGTCAGGTGTGATGTGTGATAGAAGTGTTTCAGCGAGATGAAAGGAAAAGTGTATAAAACTATGGCGAGACCAGCCATGATGTTTGGACTGGAGACAGTGCCATTGAAGTAAAGACAGGAAACAGAGCGGGAGGAGGTATCAGAGTTTGTTGAGATTTTCTTTGGGAGAGACGAGGTTCGACAGGATCAGGAATGAGTATATCGGAGGGACAACTCATGTTTGAGGTTTTGGAGAAAAAGTCAGAGTGGCCAGACTGAGATGGTATGGACATGTGCCGAGGAGAGAGTGTGAATATATTGGGAGAAGGATGCTGAGCCCTGAACTGCCAGGCAGGAGACCAAAAGGAAGGCCCAAGAGGAGGTTTATGGATGTTGTCAAAGAGGACATGAAGGTAGCTGGTTTGAGAGAAGAAGATGCACAAAACAGGGTTAGATAGAAGACACTGATTCGCTGTGGCTACCCATGAAAGGAAAAGCTGAAAGAAAATGTAAGTTTGAGTTTTATTTATCGAGTTCAAGTCATGACTATGTACATATTCAATGAGTTCAATGTAAATACTTTGTTTAACAATTGCGATTATTGCTATTATTATGAGAAGGAATATTATTTAATTTGTGTTTAATTATGTTGATATGGCCTATTTATTTGTTTTAAATGGATGATTGGCAATTATAACTTGGGTGTGTGTAAGTAGGTATGGGGACAATTACGATGGTCAAGCTTAAAGGACAACCGACAAGTTGTGTCCATAATTTGTAAAATGGCTTCAAATGACTTCTACTGAGCGTATTTTACAAAGATTCCACCGCATATAGCTATATTTTATGTTTTAAGACTCGCGCTGAATATTCAGGAAGTCTTGTTTTTGAGTTGGTGACGAGTCCTCATGCTGCACCCAAAAGCCGCCAGAAGGCCAGAAGAGGGCGTCCAAGCACCATATAAGGACTTTATCAGCATGTGGAACTGGAGGTGGCCACTGGAGGTCGCCATGTTGTGCCTCTTTTTTTTGGGTGAGAGATTTTCCCCCAATGTTGCCTCAAAATGGCCCAAATAAATTATTTAATCGATTGCAAACATGTATACTTTCCTCTTCAGAACTATTTGAATCATATTCATAACTGGATGTGTAACAAGAAAGCATATTCTCCGAATCTGAAGCCATTGTTTTGATTCACAAGCAATGAAAGATGTCTTGTCGTGACGTCACGAACTGGGGGCGGGACTTTCTGAAAATGCCCAATTCGCAGCTCAATTTTTTGCAGATTTTGGACACTTTAAGTCATTTTTATTGGTGTTTTGTATTTGAATAAAAATTTTAGATTTTTGGGTATTTTAGATGTTATGAAACATTTTTCTGATGTGACTTAAGGAACAAAAATTATTTTCCTGCAAAGACTTAATCAGCCCGTTTCCACAGGCTGATAAATTCCTTCCATGGAGCTTGGTCGCCCTCTTCTGGTGGCTTTTTGGTGCAACGCGAGGTTTTCAGACCAAACAAGTACAGCAATGCTACAATGTGTCTTTTTTCGGTCAGGGGCGTTCCTTTAGTGACGTCACGTACAGGCTCGTCACCAACTCAAAAACAAGACTTCCTGAACATTCAGCGTGAGTCTTAAAACGTAAAATATAGCTATATGCGGTGGAATCTTATTAAAATACGCTCATTTCATTTCAAGTCATTTGAAGCCATTTTACAAATTATGGTTGTCGTTTAATTACAGTAAAGTCTCGTTATATCGATATCGGTTATATCGATAGTACTGCTTATTACGATACTATTTCTATGAACGCAAGGAGAAAATTTACATGCCGCAGGATCAGATATATCGATAGTCCGGTTATATCGATATTTTTTCAGACTCCCGAGAATATCGATATAACGAGACTTTACTGTATCAGGAATCAACATTCATCAACATTGCCCTCGGAAGAAGGCAAATACGTTTATATTGGTGTCATAGATTAGGGCCACCAGCACTTGACCAGGAAGCTTTTGGTTCAGTCTGAGACTCGTACCCTGGAGGCGTCCATATTGGTCTATCTAAAGTTTTTAAATTGGAAAAAAAACATGGTGATAGGTAGCACTATTACATTCATCATCCTGGTTGTATGGATGTACAGTACGTGATGAATTACTTTGCGCAGGAAGGGCATCCGACGTAAAAGCTTGGCCAAAAAAAACATGCGGATCGAACCTCTGAAGATGTCACATCTCGTAGCCATCCTGGGCGCGCCCCGCCCCTCCTGTCACCTCCTCCGCCAATCCTGGGAGACGGCCCCTCCAATCATCATTCACCTGGGTTCCCACAGCTGATTGTCATTCACTGATTGTGCCTTCTGTCTATATCTGCCTATCGCTCACTACCGTTCTCCGTCGAAGTATTTTTGGATGTCGCCGTCACCACTACCGTGTTACCAGGTCTGCCATTGTTCAGTTCCTCCACTCTTCCCTGTTTGTTATTTTTGATGCATGTTTCAGTAAAGACTCTTGCTCCTTCCAAGCCTGTCACATCGTGTATTTCGGGTCCTTCCCCTTTGCCAAACCCCGTCGCTCGAGTCCTGCCTTTTTTGCACTTGAGCGTCGTCACAGAAGATGGAGGACACTGATTTGCTGTGGCGAACCCTTGAAGGGAAAAGCCGAAAGGAAAACAACAACATTGAGTAATTTTATTAGAAGTTATTCATACAATTACAGACAGACATCATTTACTTAAATCAGTCGAGTTGTCAGTGCATCGACCTCTCCTTGTGTCTGATCGGTTTTCACATAAATGTCACCCATTGTGGGACTATTAAAGGATTTCTGATTCTGACATGCCTGTCGACGTACATGTTCTCCCCGTATATTATAGATCTTTTTAGCATTTCAAATAATATGCGGCGTACTCCAACTTTTATACAGGGGAAAAAAATGTCAACCGATCTTACAAAGACCATTTGGGCTTAAATCTAGTTTGTCTCAACTGCTGGTAGTCAACGACAATGCTGCTGCCGATCACAACTATTGTCACGGGAAAGCAGCAAAAGTAATTCTCAATCGTATCTTTTTTTAATCGCTGTGTACGGGAGGATCGATAAAAGCATAACATGCTCGGTAAGCTGTCTGCATTCCCGCCTGTGGTAGCGTTTTTTTTTAATCACTTCAAATAATGTCCGGCGTCATTTGTAAGGGTAGCTATGAGCCCACGTTGACAGGTATAATGGCGGGCTGATTGAACAATCAAAATTGTCCCTTGGTGTGAGTTTAAGAGAGGATGATTGTTTGTGTGTGCATTGCAGTTGAATAGCCACTGGCAACCAGCACGTCCCGCATACCGTTGAGAGGATAAAGCGTATCAGAAAATGGATGGATGGATGTGATGCATAGGTGGAAGTTTAAAGGACAGGACGCCTCCGGACAAGTTGTGTCCATAATTTGTAAAATCACTTCAAATGAAATGTATTTTACAAAGATTCCACCGCATATAGCTATATTTTACGTTTTGAGACCCGCGCTGAATATTCAGGAAGTTTTGTTTTCGAGTTGGTGACGATTCCAGACGTGACGTAACGTCTGGAACGCCCCTGACCAAGAAAGTAACACACAATGCATTTTGGGTACTTTGTTTGATCTGAAAACATTGTGTTGATCCGTGTTGATGGCGAAATTAGAAGGAAAACACATAAATAACACGATGGTGAATCGTTGTGTGTTGCACCAAGACTACTATTTAATACTAGTTGACACAAATTCCCAGCAGACAAATCAGCCCATTTCCAACAGAGCTTGGGTGCCATCTTGTGCATTTTCTGGGACGCTACATTGGAGTCCTGACGGCTCGAATTGATTCGGAAGGACTTCTTTAATCGATTGCAAACATTTATGCTTTCATCTTCAAAACTATTTGAATCATATTCATAACTGGATGAGTAACAAGAAAGCATCTTCTGCAAATATGAAGCCATTGTTTTGATTTTAGAGCAAGGCAAGGCGTCCTGGCGTGATGTCACGAACAAGGGAGCGGGACCTTCTGAAACTCGCCATTTTCAGGGTCATTTTGAAGTAGCGAGTTGCTTGTTCTGTAGCCACAAAGGGACATATGTCTTCTTGTGCCGGTCCCTAGCCCGGATAAATACAGAGGGTTGTGTCAGGAAGGGCATCCGACGTAAAAGCTTGGCCAAAACAAACATGCGGATCAAACCTCTAAAGATGGGGGACACTAATTTGCTGTGGCGACCCCTTGAAGGGAAAAGCCGAAAGGAAAAGAAGATTTTGAAGTAGTTTTGGGACACTTTGGGTCATTTTTATTGGTGTTTTGCATTTGACTAAAAATATCAGGGTATTTTAGATGCTATAAAACGTTTTTCTGAAGTCAGTTAGGAAACAAAAAAATGGTGTCGGTTGTCCTTTAACAGAAGACAGAGAAAAGTGGACTGCAAATGGGTTAAATGATCTTCTTTTCATTTCGGCTTTTCCCTTCATGGGTCACTGATAGAGTGTTTATGCACATTAGTAAACATATTACGTTATTTCATGTTTATATTAAGTAAACATATGTTTTTTTCATGTTTAGCTTAGTATATATTATGAATTGTGCACGTTTAATTTCAGTCTAATTTAGTTAAATAAAACTATCAGTCTTATTAGTACAATAGCCGTGGAAGGAAAAAAGCAGCGGCTCCAACTTCAATCTAAGACCCGCCCAACACTGAATTGCTCGTAACCGATTGGACGGGAAAGGTCGACTTGTTCGCAACTGATTGGACAACAGATCGCCACTCTGTATGTTTAAAAACTTGGAGCGGGAGCTCGTTCTTGCTCTTGCCTTCTCTTGCTTTTTTTGTGCTCATGTCTTCGTCCCACCGAGAGGAGAAGTGCTTTCTCTGCCTCATTAGAATAAAGTAGATGTTTGTCCACCATCTATTGTACTTGCTGATATTTTTATCAAGTGAACTCCAGACAATGCGCGAACCAGGAGAGACAAACGAAGTTTTAACCGGACATTAATTGGTGCCAAGAAACCCGTGCCAAGTCAACCAGTCTTTGCTCGAGGACCACAACCTGGGTGACCAGTCAAAGCGAGACGGGAGCTAAAGAAGCTCTTGGCGATTGACCCGTTTTATGATTTTTTCGACGGGAGGCCCGCATTGAGATGCGCGTCAAATCTGCGCTTTGATTGGGACGACCTACGGAAGAAACGAAGTTTTTTTTCGTTCTTCACTGAAGCCTGTTCGCGGAAAATCCTCCACGCGAGAGACAGAAGGAATCACAACTTTCTGGTGGCAGTTGTGCTCCTCGCGTTCTGGCTGAAGGACTACACGGCAGCATTCAAAAGTTCACTAAGTAAGTAGCGCGCTAGCTAGCAGACATTGTTTGAATGCATTGTGAGACCTCCTGGCCAGAGAGTCTCTTTTCCACTTGACTCACGTACGGACCGGTGTGAAGCGATTTTCGTTAGGCAAGGTGGCCAAATGAGAATACGTGTGCCGGTGGAGGAGTGCATATTAAGGTGCACGCAATATCCACACGCCGAAATGTGAATCGGAAGTTTTCCAGCGAAAGAATATTGTTCACAAGGTGGTGATAGCTGGGATTCAGTTTGTGTGGTGGACCGCTTTTAGTCTGTAGAGCGGAAGTGTTTTAGGGCAGCTGCTATTGTACTGAGTCGAGAGGAAAGAAATAAGATCAAAAATACATTTTTAACTTGGTTTGTCTATGCTAGCATCGTGGCTCAGAGAAAGTTCTTTGTCTCGGAGAGAAGAAAGGGTGGGGGCGAAGTCATTTGAGCCGTTGGTGTGTGTGTTGGTGTGTGTGTGTGTGTGCGTAAGAGCATTCCTTGTGTGTGTGCGTGAACGCGCATCCTGGCTGAGGATTGGCGCGAATCACGCCCTTTGTTCTTGGGTTTGAATCAACATCGCGAGGTGTGCTTCCTTTCTTGTGATAGCTAAAGAAGGAATTTGTTGTTGCAATCGTGAAAATGGGTGCTATTTTTTCTAAAAAGACCCCAATTCATAGGGACGTAGAGTTTATGTCCAAAAAGTTCCCAGGTAGCGAACTTTATTGCAAGAAATGGATGGACTGTAGTACGTTCTCTGGTTCTTTACAACTCCAGCCTCTGAAGGAAGTTTTGTTTCTGTTGAAACTTCAGGAAGCATCCGCGATGAAAAAATCTCTTGGAAAGATACGTGCCGAGATAATTGCCTGCGAAGCTTGGATTGCGCAAGCAAAAATCAGAGAGAGAGAAATGGAAGCCAAACGGATGAAAAAAGAGGAGAAAGCGATAGTTGCAATGTCTTCCAAAGTGAGCTCTGACGATGAAACTGTGGCTTCGTCTGTTGCACGTCCCAATGAAAAGTTGGTAGGAAATGGAGAGCAGCCATTGTTTCAATCCCCAGGGCTCCCCCACGGGAGGCGAGGGGGAGAGGCGGGGGGCTGCCCCGTCGAGGCGCCACGACCCCCCTCCTCCTCCGCGGAGCTGAAGAAGGGGGAGGACGCCATTTGTTCAACCCCTGTGGGGCGGGTGGGCCCCCCTGCGTGGGCCCCCCAGGTGATGACTCCAAATGTCTGTTGGGCAGACCAGCAGAATGGAGCGCTTATGACCCCTACTGGAGGAATACGAGGATTACAACCTGAGATGGCAAATCAGATTGCCGCTGATTGTGTCTCTTCGCGTACGAGGAGCAAAGCAAATTGTTCTGGACAATTGTATCCGTTTGAAGAGTTGAATGGAATTGAAATGAATAATGGAAGCGACTGTGACGCTTTGCCACTGATTCAGGTAGCAAATCCTAATTCTTCAAGCATACATGATCAAACTATCTTGGTTTATCGGCCATGGGGCGACAGTGATGTTGCAGAGGCGTGTAAAGGACTAGGTGATGTTGTTGAAAATGCAGAAAGTTGGACTGAGAATTTTGAGGAATTATGTGCTTCTTATCAGTTGAATGGACAAGAAACACTTAAGGTTTTCAGGAGATGCTTGGGACACCATTGGAATCGGGTGAAAGGTGACTTCACTGGGAAAACATCGATGGGAACAAATATGACGTACGAGGAAGCGTCAACCCAACGAAGATTGGTTTGTGAAAACATCCGAACATTATGGAAGAAAACACCAAACTTTGGCTTAATTCAGAATTGTAGACAGTTACGTGGGGAAGATATTAACATTTTTCGGGGACGCTTGGAAAATGTTTTTCGAAACCACTGCTGTATTCCTGAATCTGCTGATGAGAATTCCATATATGTCAACCAATTCAAGCAAACATTTTTGCAGAATTTGACGCCGGAAATTGGAGATTTCATTCGCAAACATTATGTCCAACACCGGACTGGAAGGTTGGTTGATCTCATGGAATGGGCAATACACGCCCAAGAAGTGGTGAGAAAAAAGTGGGGAAATGGTGCAGATTCGCCGATGGAACATGTGATGGCATCTACCATGGGTAACATAATGGAGAACGTGTTATACCAGGATCGGATGAAGAGACGGATGCCGCACAATGATCGATGCTACAGTTGTGGCAGTGTAGGGCATATGGCTCGCCACTGCAAAAAGAAACCTATACCGAAAAGGAAACATGGGAAATCTTACAGACCTCCACCATATAATACGCGATATGGTGAAGGACATAAAACAAAACATTCAGATTGACGTGAGGAACCCCATTTCAACACTGATGACAACAGTCACAACAGTGAGGAATGGGAATCAATAAAACCAGTTGAAATCTTGGATTTGACTAATGTGTTTGCCTTAACCTTACCGGAAAACGAAAAACCTTATTATTGGCTAAAAATCGGGAAAAAGGATGTCAAATTTCTTTGCGATAGTGGTGCATGCAGATCAGTGTTAAGAGACACCATTCCAGGTGTCACTCCGAGTCGACAACAAATTTCTGTGGTATCTGCAGATGGGAAAGTGACATTGTTACCGATTTCTAAACCAATAAAAATTTTAGATGAGGGACTAAGTCCATACAAGGTCACTATGGTCTTGAGTGGAGAGTGTCCTATAAATTTGTTGGGGAGAGACCTGTTACAAAAATTGCAAATAGCTTTAATACCAACAGAAGAAGGGTATAAACCCAAAAAAAGTGAATTTTCTGGAGTCCTTCGTAGTTGACGCTATGGGGGACCCAGTAAAGGTCGATTCACTAGAATTATGACTGATGGCCACTTTAGGGGCGGAGGACTTTCCAGACGTCCCTGCCACCCTTTGGTCATCGGGAAAAACTGATGTGGGCTTACTTAAAACAGCGAAACCAGTTGAAGTATTGCCTAAAACGACTTATCGACCAAGACTTAAACAATATCCATTAAAACAGGACGCTATTATTGGCATCACCCCTGTAATACGGGATATGGTGAAAGCTGGTATTTTGATTGAAGACCCAACTTGTGAATGTAATACACCGATATTTCCTGTTAAAAAAGTGGAATCTGGAGTTTGGAGAATGGTGCATGATTTACGACAGGTAAATAAATCCATACAATCACGTGCTCCGTGTGTGCCAGACCCGCACACATTATTGAACAGTTTAAAACCTGACAAAAAATGGTTTACAGTGATTGATTTGAGCAATGCCTTTTTCTCCATTCCATTACACAAAAATTCACGTCATTGGTTCGGATTTACATTTAATGGGAAAAAATATACATATACAAGATTACCACAAGGGTTTACAGATAGTCCTACAATTTTTTCACAGGAAATGTCTTCGTGTATTGCTGATTTTAAACATCCTGAATCTTCTCAGATTCTTTTGTATGTTGACGACATCTTAATTGCTTCACCGACTGAAGATGAGAACAAGACTGTATCAATAGCTTTGTTCCAGTATTTAGCGAATACAGGTAACAAAGCTTCTTTGGATAAATTGCAGTTCTGTCAACAAGAAGTAGTTTTCTTAGGACATCTTTTGTCAAGAAAGGGAAGAGAGTTGACAACTAAGAGAAAACAGACAATTTTGCAGGTTCCTCGACCTAAGACGAAAAAACAGATGATGACGTTTTTGGGACTGTGCAATTATTGCAGAACTTGGATTCCGCATTATGCACAAGTTACCCAACCATTATTGACACTTATATACCAAGACGAAATGGCACTGAAAGACTCTATTCAGTGGACCGAAGAGGGCAGTAAAGCATTTACAGAATTAAAAAATTTGATAGCAAACATTAGCGTCTTAGCTTTACCTGACTATGACAAACCTTTTGTTCAAACAGTTGACTGCAAAGACAAATACATGACTTCAGTCCTGTTACAAAAGCATGGACAAAAGCTGAAACCAGTTGCATTTTATTCTAAAAGAATGAATCAGATCCAGGCGCTTTGTTGGCAAAATGGTTGTGTGAAATGTTGTACAACAACAAAGAGGTCCACAGCACGTGTACTGCCGCAGTCCTGTGTTCCCTTTGCAGGAACAGAGAGGCTGCTGGGCTCCCCGAAGGCGCTGATCAAGGTCTGCACCAAAGTCGGAGGGGCCATTCACCGTGCTGATAACAACGCCAACTGCCATCAAAATCGCCGAGAGGTCCACCTGGGTGCATCAAAGCCACTGCAAAATCGTTCACCAACCAGATCCGGAGCAGGTGGAAGTGAGACGGAGCCAAACCACTCAATAGCCATGGGTTTGGTCCACATCATCTTGCTGTATGAATTAGTGGAGGCAATCCAGATGACGCACGTAAAGCCTCCCATTCCATCAGCCTGCCAAACTCCACCATTGCAACCAACGATGACAGAAAAGTGCCCTAGCATGGCACATCCTGTAGCCTGCTTGCCACTACAAGATGCAGGAATCATCTCATTTCCTCTTAACATCCTCAGGAACGAAGCACGACAAACGGGAAGTGATTACCCTCATGGTCCTTGGTACGCTCGTATCAAGTCAGGGAAGACTTGGACCACTGGTTGGGACTCAGTTGTGGTCCATTCTGAGCCCAAAACAAAATGGGTTCAAAATAGCTGTGCCCAAGAAGCAAAACGAATTGTCAGAAAGATAACTCAAGGGAACTGGTTAGGAACTGGAACTGGCACAATGACAGATATCCAACTCGTTATCGTAACCCACAAGGTTGCGGGATGCATGGACTTGAGACTCTGTCCTGATTTTCGTGAACACCACACTGGTTTTCCTGTAACTATATGCATGTTGTCATCTTTGACAACACCAGTCGTGACATCGCCTTTCCAGCGCAAACCGCATATCAAACCGACAGCCTGGATGGAAACACCTGACAAAAAAGCCCAAAATTCAGATGTCATGGACGCATTATATCAACCATTTGCAGGAGAAAAACATGACTGGAATCCGTTGTTATCAAACACGTGGTATCGTTATGCTACATTAATTGCTAAACAAAATAGGAAAAGTAATTGCTTTGTTTGTTCTTTTATGCCACATTCTGTAACGCAACAAAGAGTGCATTCAAAGGTATTTGGAGATAAAATGGCTCGAGCTGCGTATATGTTAATATCTTCGCATAAACCTGATCAACATTTTCCAGTTCTTCGCAATGCTTCGAGAGGAGAGATTGTTCCAAGTTTGGATACCATTTTGGAAACTGAAAATCAGGTTATGACCGAGAGCGGATTGCGATTACCAGTATGCGTTGCAATGTACGGTACAGGTCAAAATCTAGGTTTTATAGATGAGAATAGATGTTTATACGTGCTACCGTTAAACACCAATGTCACCATTTTACCTGTATCTTCACATCTTTGGTGGTTATGTGGTTGGAAAGTATATTCTTTTATTCCTCCGAAAGCCTACGGTATGTGCGCACCTGTTACTGTAACTGACAATACTTTCATCATTACCAGTCGTCCAGCACACCATCATGTGAAAAGAAGAGTGTCGTTTAAGCCCCACGATTCGATCTGGGGAACTGATGTTCCAGAACAATTCAAACACCATAGCACGGGAAGTAAGGTAATGTTAGCTCTTTTTCCACAAATTGGAGTAGCTAAAAACATGCTACGAATTGAAACAATTGACTACAGGTTTCAAGTGTTTGTAAACGCCAGTTTGGAAGTAGATGAAATGCAAAACACTGAAATTGCAGCAATTAGACAAATGGTGCTGCAAAATAGAATGGTTTTGGACCTTTTGACCGCGCCACAAGGGGGCGTCTGTGCTATGGTGGGTGATACTTGTTGTACGTACATACCCGAAGAAGCGAATTCCATAAACATGACTGATGCTCTGTCTGTTGTCAGGGATCTCAGAGATGCCATGGCCAAAGATCACCGGCCTGATCAACCGTGGATCTTTGACGGGCTCTTTGGGGGCTCTTGGTATAAGACTTTGCTCAGACTGTTTATCCCATTCGCAATTGTGATTGTACTTATTTTCTTAGTCATTGGTTGTATTATTCCATGCTTAAGAACAATGCTAATGAATATGATAACTAATTCCCAGGTGAATTACGCAAAGGTTTTGTATCAACAAATGCGTGAAGGGGACCCAGTGTTGTAGCTAGGGATAGTACACCATGGCCAGAGAGTGGTTGCTCCAAAGAACAAAAGCAAAAAAAGAAAACGGAGAGCCGAGAAGGAGTTTTCCTCATTAAAAACCCTCAAAAATGGAGAGGTTATATATCACAGCAGCAAAATTGTGATAGAGGTTTTTCGCCTTCTCCATGGTAAGTTAAATAATATTAGACGTTGGATAGATGAGATTAGAATGGTTCCCTGTGCAATTAGTATGACGTGCATGCATGAAATCTTTTGGAAATGTATGAACTGATGTTTAAATGTACAACAGGAGGGAATGATAGAGTGTTTATGCACATTAGTAAACATATTACGTTATTTCATGTTTATATTAAGTAAACATATGTTTTTTCATGTTTAGCTTAGTATATATTATGAATTGTGCACGTTTAATTTCAGTCTAATTTAGTTAAATAAAACTATCAGTCTTATTAGTACAATAGCCGTGGAAGGAAAAAAGCAGCGGCTCCAACTTCAATCTAAGACCCGCCCAACACTGAATTGCTCGTAACCGATTGGACGGGAAAGGTCGACTTGTTCGCAACTGATTGGACAACAGATCGCCACTCTGTATGTTTAAAAACTTGGAGCGGGAGCTCGTTCTTGCTCTTGCCTTCTCTTGCTTTTTTTGTGCTCATGTCTTCGTCCCACCGAGAGGAGAAGTGCTTTCTCTGCCTCATTAGAATAAAGTAGATGTTTGTCCACCATCTATTGTACTTGCTGATATTTTTATCAAGTGAACTCCAGACAATGCGCGAACCAGGAGAGACAAACGAAGTTTTAACCGGACAGTCACCACAGCAAATCAGTGTCCCCCATCTTCAGAGGTTTGATTCACATGTTTGTTTTGGCCAAGCTTTTACGTTGGATGCCTTTCCTGACACAACCCTCTGCAATTATCCGGGCTTGGGACCCTTTGGGGCTACAGAACAAACATTTTTCTTTGTTTTTATTATTTTTATTATTTATTTTTTATATTCTGGTTATTCCTATAAGTCACAATCCATTATTGTCCTTCCCCAAAACTGTATCTTGATTTAAGTGCTTACGCTTTACATTTAATGTACAGTACCTCAGACCCATATGTGATTATTTTGGTAAGAGCTTTTGAACCATATGTGTCCCAATTGATGAGAGCTTTTTGTCATCTAGATATGAAGTTTCCTGTGGATTTCCTGGCAAATGCCAGCCAGGCCGAGCTTGAAGCATCAGCACACAAATACCTGAGCAACCTCCTTCACAGCAGAACAGATTCTGCCGAACAACTTATTCACGCCAACTCCACCAAGGTTATACAGCCACAAGTTGCTCACCTCTCTGTTCTGTAATGCAAATCGTCAAGTAACAAATTCTTTATTTTTTGTTCTTTATTATTTCTTTTCTGGTTATTCCTAGAAAGGAAGTGATTAGGTTATAAAAATATCAAAACAAACATATGATTTGTTGTGGTACTTTGGTGTCACAGTTTGATACTTTTTATTTTTGAATTACATTTTTTTAACTGTGGTTTTTTTCATGTAACATGTTCTTTGTTTTTATTGTTCTTTTTTCGTTTTAACTTACAACAGAGTGGTAACAGCTGATGACAATTTGTACGTCCATGCCCATTTTCAGATAGAGGATGGAAGATTTAATTTCCGAAATATAAACAAATGGGTAAAAATCTGACAAAAATCACATAGCAAAGCAGCCTATGGAAGTCTCCCATTTCAGCATAATGTGTCAGAAATTCCAGATATTTAACGTTTATATATATATATATATATATATATATAACATACATTACTGTGGGATACTTATTGCAGTGTATTATGTTTTAGTACAAAGAATTGTGCATTCTGCTCAGTTGGACAACACAAGCAATGTTAATATCTAATACTTAAAATCTAATTGATTTTATCTGTTAAGCAGTGACGTGCGGTGAGGTTCATGGCTGGTGAGGCACTGCCGTCATCACAGTCAGATTTACAAACATATGAACTCCACAGACACAGAGGGTAGGTCCTATAGACCTACACGGGGTGTAAAGACGACCCCGCCATCCACGACTCTCCGGAGCCTCAAAGGCGGTCTGGTGGCGAGATCCGCCACATTTCCGGCAGCTCCTATGGGAGTAAACCCGAAATCAATCCGGTAATGGCGCACCTAAGGCGGTCTGGTGGCGAACTCCGCTCCCTTTCCGGCAGCTCCTGTGACCATACTGACCCCAAAATTGTATCAGCTCAGCTGTTCCTTTGGTCCAGTCAGCGTGGTGGAGAGGGGGAGCAAGCTGCATAGGCGACAAGTTGCTCTCCATAATACACCGCCCAGGCACACTGTCCACCGGGACAGTCATCCATGGTCAGCCATGACCGATGAAGGCCGACGACGATGAACTCCACAGAGTAGCTTATTCACCATTTGATTGGCAACAGTTAACGTGCTTTATTTAAAATGTCATTTCAGCATTCTTTATATACTGTATACACTATACAATACAAACTGTAGCATAAAAAATAATTTAAAAAATGGAGATCACTGCCAGTGAAGAAAGTCGTCCTTGATCAGTACTGTTCCGACTATATGTTTTCAGTCTTTTGTGCTGAGAATGACCACTCCACTGATGATGGAGTAGCTGGAACAGTGAGCACGAGCTGGAGCAACTTTGTCACTTCAGGAATGTTTCAATGAAATCCTTCTTGGCCAAAAAGCTGAGAAGCTGTCCAGGAGATTTACATTCATCCCTCACCGTTTGTGAGCTATACAGTCCGGTGTTGGTCTTCCTTTAATTCTTATCTCCTGCTTCGATTGACAGTCCAGTTTAGAAAATTATTTCAATTTAGATGTGTAATCCACCATTCTGAAAATAAGGCCAAGCAACACGAAAAAACGAATGTATGGTTGCACTTAACTTGCTGTTTACTGTAGCTTGCTGTCACTAATTTTATTATTCTGCAGCCGAGGAGTCGCAATAACAATCTCTAATCACCAGCGCCCCCTGTCATGAGGCAGGAGAACTGTGTGCCTCACCTATGCACACAGTTTTGATAAAAATAAAATAAAATAGACACTTTAGTACAGTGTTTAAAATGTACAGGTACTCTACATTATATACACCAGCTAAACTGTAGAAATGTAGTTCATACACTAAAAGCTTTTGAACACTTTAATAGTGATATGCAGAGGGACAGCAATGCGTTCTCACTGCAGAGCAAGCCAGCACAGTTAGCATAGTGATTGCGCAATCCGTGGTGAGGCTCAGCCGGCTGCTGCCTCACCGCTCGTCTCCACTTAGTATTTGAACGGTAAATGTGAAAATTCAGCGATTTTGAAAAAAAATCCAAAAATGGTGAAGTTAAATGGAAAAGAATGTTAAAGTACAAATCACAAAATAAATATAACTGTTTAATTTATTTTGTCATTTGATATTTCCATGATGACAGGTGAGGCACAGCCTCACCTGCCTCCCCTGACTGCACGTCACTGCTGCTAATATTTTAATGATCTTCTTCTTTTCCTTTCGGCTTTTTCTTCAGGGGTCGCCACAGCGAATCCGTGTCCTCCATCTAACCCGGTTTTGTGCATCCTCTTCTCTCATACCAGCTACCTTCATGTCTTCTTTGACAACATCCAAAAACCTCCTCTTTGGTCTTCCCCTCAGTCGACTGCCTGACAGTTTAAGGCTCAGAATCCTTCTTCCGATATAGTCACTCTCTCTCCTCTGGACATGTCCAAACCATCTCAGTCTGACCTCTCCAAAGCCTCGAGAATGAGTTGTCCCTCTGATATACTAATTAATGATCCTATCCAACCTGGTCAGTCCCAAAGACAACCTCAACATCTTCATCTCTGCTACCTCCAGCTCTGCTTCCTTTCTTGTCATCAGTGGCACTTACTCCAGTCCATCCATCATGGCTGGTCTCACCACCGTTTTATACACCTTTCCTTTCATCCTAGCTGAAACCTTTCTATCACACATCACACCAGACGTTTTTCTCCAGTCGTTCCAGCCTGCCTGGACACGCTTCTTCATCTCTTTTCCACACTCTCCATTGCTCTGGACAGTTGAACCCAAGTACTGTACTTAAAATCTTGCACCTTCGTTATCTCTTCTCCCTCTTATTCACACACATATATTCCGTCTTGCTTTTAATGATATTGTGAAATATTATTCTCATTAAAATTATATGGTCTATTTATAATTAAGGCGGCCCAGTAGTCGAGTGGTTAGCACGCCAGCTTCATGGTGCATAGGTCGTGAGTTTGAGTCCCACTCCGGCCTCCCTGTGTGTTTGCATGTTCTCCCTGCCCCCGCATTGGTTTCCTCCGTGTCGTCCGGTTTCCAAAAACATGAACGACAGGCTGATTGGACACTCGAAATTGTCCTTAGGTGTGAGTGTGAGCACGAATGGTTGTTTGTCTCTGTGTGCCATGCGATTGGCTGGCAACCAGTTCAAGGTGCCCCCGCACCTAGTGCCCAAAGATTGCTGGGAAAGGCTCCACCATCCCCTGTGACCCTTGTGAGGAGAAAGCAGTCTGGAATATGAATGAATGAATGAATTTACAATAAATGGAGATTGACATAAGGAAAGTTATGAGGCACACAGTGGACTGGCTGTTTTTACTCAAAGCTCTGAATCTTCTTTTCCTTTCGGCTTTTCCCTTCAAGGGGTCGCCACAGCAAATCAGTGTCCTCCATCTTTAGAGGTTTGATCTGTATGTTTGTTTTGGCCAAGCTTTTACGTCCGATGCCCTTCCTGACACAACCCTCTGTATTTATCCGGGCTTGGGACCGGCACAAGAAGACATGTCCCTTTGTGGCTACAGAACAAGCAACTCGCTCAGTAAAAGGCTCCCAAACACAAAATGGTAATCGGCACGGCAATATTCAAAAAAGCAAAAACTATACTCACCATTTGACGACAATGCTCTGATCTTAGCGTGAAATGGGCATCTCTTTCCTTACATTACTCAAAGCCTGAATGACTACCGGTAGCTCTGGCCGCAGGCTGAGCCGTCGATGATGTCACCAGTAGTTCTTTTGTTCTTTTAAAAATTATTTAATATGGTTTCACATCTTTAAATGGCCTCGCCACTTTACCACTATAAGCTCCTTCACCCTTATGCACTTGCCTGGAACCTCGGGTCTGCGGACAAGACCTGATTAGATAGGCCAATAACTAAGCTCAGAGGGGACACCCTCGCTGCCCATCTTTAAAACTCATCTCAAAACTCAACATTTTTTGTCTAAAAATCAGTCCACAACGAAACTGACTATTGTTAATTGACACTAAGATGCCACAAAACGGTACCAAAGTCATACAGATTTGTCCTTCACACAGAATCAGATGTCTTTGTGAACAGGGAATGCAGAGGATCGGAAAAAAGAAATCAACAAATAGATGAAAATGCATACGTTTACTCTACATGTTCCGCATGGAGTCTCGTTCGATTATGGTCATAATGTTGGGAAATTGTTTGTATATTTGTTACATATTAATAACAAATTCTCATTTCTATCTACAGGTCAGTTTAGACATTTCCAGGGTAGGCTATGTTCCTCTGTATGGTTCCTGTGACAAAAAGAGGATTTTGGCCCTCTTTTCCCCTGATGACCCGCTTACTGCTGCTGCTCTGTATCTGTTGGACCGGTGGTGGACTGTCGATGATATTCTCAAGACATCTGACCTTGCTCGAGATGGAGTTGTTGAGGTAAACGCAAACTCTCTACATCATTTGTGTACTCTTCATATAAGGTCACAGTACAAGATGCGGTGATTGCAGCTCCTTGTGTTTGTGGATGTCAGGGGTTATTTACTTTTGACTTTAAGTTGGCACTGTGAGTTTGAAATATTTCTTGGCTGATAGTGTCTTTAAATATATCCAGACGTCCTGGTTTGCCTTTACTTTTTGCGTGTTCCTATAGTTAATCTCTTTCTTTTTTTACCAGAAAGAAACAGCCTACCAGTAGTTTCTTCTTATTGCTGTGCTCTCCACAGCATCTGCCTCCATTGTAATGTGATTGGCAACCGCATCGAGCATGTGTCCTTTGGGGCTCTACCGTAAAACAACCTGGTTCCGTCTCAGTGGTAGCATTCCTCTGAATCTCTTCCAACCTGCTTCTAGGACAGAGGACTAAGGGGGTCGTGATTGTGACTCATTTAATTCAGTGGTCCCCAACTCCAAGGTCACACAGAAAGGCTCGACTTTCTTACTCATCACTTGTGGAATCTTTGATAAGACCATACTTACTTTCTAACTTATATTACTTTGTCATGATGCCAAAATAAATGTTAAATAATTTCGTGTGTTCTGCATTTGGATGGGAGAAAGGTGCACATTTCTCCACATTCAAAACAGTAGAGTCGGGCGACCACTAATTGTCTCTGAGAAGGTGATTGGAACCACCTGGGAATGGCCAATTGCCGCTAGGACCTGATTGGCCAGAAGCTCAGGTGAACCACCTTTGATACCAGATTGGGGAAGTCACTTCGGGGAAGAGGTGGTGAGGTATGTCATGAAAGAAATACTGAACAAACAAAAGGGTCATCATTCTGGAGTCCTTTTGTATCATGAAGTCCCCCGAGGAGGCAGCCATCAGCAAGTGCTCTCATGAGCCTTGCTTTTTATGTTGTTTTTGTCTTGTTTTTGTGTTTCTTTTGTCGCTTTGTGTTGTTGTGCGTCATGTGGAACGGATATGGATTGTTTTTCAGCATTGCTGAAAAGACTGCTGAGCGGTTGCGCCTTTTCGGCAGCACGAATATGCCAGTACTGTTTTGAATGGGAGCAATGTAGGTACCATTTGACTGTAATCACTGGACACCACAGGGGCGATTGTGCTTTTTTTGCACCTGTCGTGGGCAGCATTTTCACAGCTCCGCTTTGTCCAGCGGAATGGTCGGCGTTGTTGGACAGTCTGCAGCTGGATGTGTGCATGGCTTGAGGAGCCCGCGATGAGAAGAAAGTCAGCGCAGAGTGCATATGTGGAACTGTCACAGCTTGGAATCGAAGCGGATTTATGTGGGACAGGAGATGTGAGACAGTCTCTTTTTGTCAATGGATGCTACAGCTTCGTGTGTGCTTTCTACATTTAGCTTGTAGCAGACGTGCACATTCCACCATGACGTCCGTGATCCACTGGTGAAAAGGACACTTTGATCCTCTCCTCTTTCATCTAGAACAGCTTCATGTCACAAAGAGGGTACAGAAAGTGCTTAAGAATGAATGACTCTCTGTCTTTGTGTTGTCATATTATTATTTTGGAGTTCGTTTGACTTCAAGATGGCGCCGCGAGAGTGGCAGCCTTTCCAGCAGCTAATGTACAGTGAGACCTCAACTTACGAACTTAATTGGTTCCCAGACAGAGTGTGTAAGGCGAAAAGTGTGTATCCGAAAAAAAAAAAAAATCCCATAGGAAACCATTAAAATGGGAATAATCCGTTCCCGGGTTTCCATAAAATATACTTTTCAACTAAATAAGCCTTAAAACTACACACAACATACCTTATTCTATGTATAATAAATGTGCTATTGTATTGTAATGAAAGAAATACACTGCATTGTATCATAAAGTCACTTTATTTAGATTTGTGATGGTCATTGATGGCTTGATGGAATGGTGTTGGAGGTCAAAGGTCAAACGGAATTGCTGTTTGGAAAGAGAGGCACATTACATTAGGACTGTAAAGAAATCAACTGTGCTGTAAAATAAAGTTTTATTTACCTTTTTGATGGTCGTTGATGGCTTATGAGAGTCACCTTCCATAAGGACTGTTGGTAACTTAACCTCTCGTGCTGTTCGGTCGTGTGCTTCCGCCGAATGATCACTCCGCCAGCCGGATTTTCAGAAATTTGAAGTTTGTAAGATAAGGTGTTTGTAAGTTGAGGTCTCACTGTATTTTGTTTTTCTACTTTCATTCCTTTCATCTTCCTTTCATAACATTGCTGCTGTGAAATGTAAATTTCTCCACTGCGAGACTAATAGCCTCACACAAGAGTCCAAACGGTCCTGACAATCAACGAGATGGAATGGGAACTGCTCCGTAATCCCTCTTCTACTCCAGAACTTTCCCCTTCAGACTTTCACTTCAGAGCGTTCACGACAGGGCAGATGACAGAGTGGCAAAATTGGGCAAAGTGTCCACCAATATAGTATATACTTTATATTTATGTCTCTGCGGCAGCTGTCGAGTGCTCTCGCTTCAAAATGAAAATTGGATTATCGTTAGTGTAAAAACGTCTGTGCATGAGATGTAATTAACAACATGGCCATATGCAACTGTGATTCATATTTTAAATTGTCACAAAATTTCAACACAGTAAGGCTACGTTGAGAAAATATTTTACCATTTTCAGCAATTATCTCAGGGCCACTCTGAGTCCTATAAAGTTGATGATTATGTCTGTCTTCTAGGTGGAGACCTTTGGAGAGAGAATAGTATTGTATGTTTTGAATCGGGTGATCTACAGAGTCAGGGAGATGAACTCTGAAGAGGAATATCCCTTCCTCTGCCATGGTGAGAAGGATTATGCAAAGATTGTCTGGAGTAACGGAGAGGCTGTTGGCTTCTACTCAGTACAACTCTCAGGTGATCTTCATTGTGTTGTGAATGAACTGTTTTTTACACTGATTGTCGCTCACCAAAGTTCAAATTTTTAAAAAAGTGCTGCAGCTTCCAACTATTGTCATCATATACGTACATTTAATTAATTTAACATTCTCATTGCACAAGTCGGGAAAAAAACGTCAAATTGAAATTATATATGCAAGTCAAACATGTTTATACATATTTACATTTTGCTTTATTCCATTTTAGGAAGTTTACATCATAATTTTTCAACAAGAAGATATCTACTTCCTGTCATGGACTCTCTGTTTGTAAGAAAATGTCACCGGGGTAATGGCTTTGGCCTTCACATGCTAGAGGACTTTGTGCTGAGTTTTCAAGATGGCTGTGTGGGATTGAGGTATCCACTCACCAGAGCCATGTACAAAAGTATGTCTGTCTTTCATACCCAATTTTTTTTCGAGGTTACATAGATGAGAGAGGGAAAAGCAGTTTAAATGATTGAAGGGAACACAATTTTTCATCAGTAAGAATGAGGTGTTATGCGAATGTATGGCAAACCCTGTATTTAATGTGTGCTTAGGTCTTTTTTTCATGATCTCACCAATGTCCAGGCATGCCCGCATTAAATCTGTGGCTTTGATAAGGATGATGAGCGTTTTCTGAAAGTCCACACAATTCTTGAACCACAGACATCGAGGGCATTGATGGATAGGGCACACACATTCACCTTCTATCCCTCTTTCCAAGCATGCACTGCTGTGTTCAGCTGGTTCTCCTCACTCTCGCAGGGCGTGTGAGTATCAGTCAGATCTGAAAAGCTAGATAATGATCCAGATCATTTGAATTAAGTGTGTTGGAGGAGGAACACATAAAAAATATGCTGGATAGGGGTCTCGTCTTGCGAGGCATCGGGTGGAGCCACGTGCGTTCGGAGGGTTTGGGCGTGGCCACAAGCGAAAGCGGCCCATGCCTCGAATCACATGTCCCATGCCTCGAATCGCATCCTAAGTCCTCGACACATTTTGTCAATCTTACTTCCTCTAATATCCATTTGGCTTTTACGTACTGTGACTCTCAATCATAGAAATAAAAATTAACCTTAAGGCTGAGCGTCAAACCAACTTACGGCATACCCTCATCATTGCTTCTCTGTTGCATGCTAACATGAATCAATATTTTTCTGGTCAGTCCATAGTGGAAAGTCTCAAGTGTTGCTTTTTTTTTGGTGTAGAAAGTAAAATGTGATGCATCAGATTTTTTTTCAAACCTATACAATTCTCTACTTTGATAACAATGATTTTCATTTGTTTCAATTCACATTGTTAATGCATTGTCACTTGTGTTCGCAGTATGTGCAAAGTACCTGTGTCAGTACCCTGGAGACGCAGACCTACTTTGGGAGGTGGAGGGTGTGGGTGGATCAAACCAAAGGTTCAACATAAGCAAGAAGGTTCAGACCATAGATTTGAAGGGTAAGAACTAACAGCCTCCACAGGGTCTGGTGTACAGTAGTGTTCTGTTATAGTACTTCTCATCGTTAATTCTTTGTCTGCAATAAAACCAAAGTACCCATCCTCTGACCCATATGCATACTATGCTAATCTTCTGATCTTATTATAATTTACAATCTGTCTTCACCAATTTTGTTTTTCACTCTCGGTTGGGAGCTTTATTGCTGTCTGGGTGTCATCATCAACAGCATACATACCAACATTCCAATGACAGTAGATGGTCAAAACACAACAATAACCACCCTCCACGATGACAATCATTGAGAAAACCCAGTCCCCAACCCACATTGGTTCCTATAATGTCTATGATGTATGCTGTGCTCTAGTACTTCCTCCCTACTCCTAACTTAACTTCCTACTCATTGATCATCTTTGGTGCATAGTTTCAGCTACGCAGTTCCGAAGCTCCTTATCTCTAAAAAGTTTTTTCACAATCCCTTTCGTGATAAATGCTCTCACATCAGACGCTTGCTCTCTTTCAACTTTTATAAGTCATCATTGACCAATACTAAAGTGTATTCCTAATTGATCTTGTATTCATTTGTTTGCAATGGACACTGGAGTGCCTTATTGTCCTATTCTTTATTTGTCAGCATTGTTTGATACATATAAAGTGTTATTGTTCTTGATTAATTATTTACCTAGTGTTTTTATGTTTATTATAATTACCACTTTTTTGTATTGTATTGTGTTTTTTTTAGATTCCTTGGTTACTGCAACACCACAAAAGGTCACGAGAGAGACAAAAAAGGGAGTGGCCAACGAGCCAATGGCCACTGAGCAGATAAAAGAAGCAGAATCTATGGCATATAGAATTGAAATTGTGGTATGTTTCTTTTGAATTTTATTTCTGTTTGTGGTTCAATCAGAAAGACACCTATGATTTATACCCGTAGGAAGAAGTGTTGGTGTCTAGCACTACTAGAGGTAAGCTCATATAAAATGTTTCCACGTGTTGTGCAAATGTTTATGTGTTGAACTAATGTGATGATCTATACAGACACTACTGACAAGCCTGTTGCAACTCAGACTACAAGCAATGGCCAAAAGAAAGCGAGGACATCTGATAAGATTGCAGAAAGCCAAACAAAAAAAGTTGTCAGGTAACTACAGACTGCTGGACAAAATACATGTAAAAATATTTCTTAGGTGCTATTTGGTAAAGTGGTAGTACACACAGCTGAGGTTCATACAGATTGCATAGATTTCAATTGCAGTCAGTGTGTTCTTCAGCTGTCGCAATGGGCTCTATTTTCGTGGCCAGTGAGCATTTTTAGATGACTGTCAGTCACCAAACTGTCTGATCTGCTATGCCCATATCAAATGAAACCCCGTCGGTTACACCAGAACGCCCACTGTGGTATAGAGTGGTCTGTCAACTTACCAACAAGGAATACGGAGCTGTGTGTGATTAACTGGTCACCAGAAAGAAATGTCATGTTTCAATCTAAAAAGTAACACTCTTGTGTCTGTTAGAGTTGAAGGTATTGAAGCAGAAACACCAAAGAAACATGTTTCTCGGAAAGAAGGGAGTTCTTCTTTGTCTGATGTGGTGGTGACTGAGGTGTGTGCGTAGTTACGTAAAAACATGTATTTATTTTTTTTACCATGACCTAATCGTGAATCTGTATGTTTTAGGAAATATTTAGTCCCCATACTTTAGAAAAGATGAAAGAAGAAGTTGCCAGTTCCATTGAAGAATTGGTGGAGATAACCACTACTCCACAAGAACTTGAGGGCCCACCGGCATTTGCTGCAGAGGAGCATCAAGGCACAGAGACTGAGATGGATACCTGCTGTGATTCTCAAATGACAATCGGAACTGTGTCAGAAATCGTATTTCAAGAGGATTCTCAGCAAGAAGACCCAGCCGGAGAAGAATATCATATGGCTATTGATGAAACACTTGAGGGAAAAGAGAGTTTTTGTAAGAGATATGATGAAGAACAACATGAGTCAATGGTTTTGCCCTCGCGAGGAAGATGCGACTGCAGTCTTGAAGAAATGAACCCATATGGTGAAGTCATACCTGAAAAGGTAATTCATGAAACCAAAATAGAAAGACCAGTCGAGGAAGTAAATTCTCTGGGAAAATGTGATGCTCTAAAATCACGGAAGGAAGAAATTAAATCAATGCCTGAAGCAAACCCAGAAGAGAGGCGGGAAGAGCAGGAAGATGTAAACAACAAAGGAATGAAAAAGCCATTAAGTATGTCAGGCGATAATGGGAAAGGGTCAGATCATTTGCCACGAGATGTGAACACAGTTGCTATTGCTAGAGAAAAAGACGTGGCAAGTGAAGACCAGACTGTCACATCGAAAACACAATCATCTCAGGAAGAGGGCACTGAACTTCCCAAGCTCCAGAAAGCCTCAGTGATCCTTGTGGATTTCAAAACGACACCTCATCAACTTTGTGTGAGGGAAGTGGTAAAAACCACAGATGCTGGAGAGTGTGCTGGATTAGAAAGGGAGGAGACCATGGAAGCAAGAGAGGAAATGGATGAGTCCAGTTCCCTCGGGGAGGAACTCAAGCCGGAAAAGCATGAAACGGAGGAAAACAGGATACAAGAATCAACTTCAGATACAGATACTGTGAAACCAAAAGACGAGATTGCCGAAAATCTAAATGAGGAAAATATTAATGAATCGGAAGACGTGCCAGTCATTGAAATAAGAGTTCTTAGGAGTGGAAGGAAGAAGGCTGAAACGAGATGTCGGTGTACAAGCACAAGCAAAAATCATCACGCAGAAGAAAAATGTGACATTCCTTCCAAGGAATTCAATCAATCATGTGACAATCTGATGGAAGAAGAGTCTACGGCTGTCACAAAAAGCCCAGAGTTTGGCAAACAAACAGCAACGAAAAGCATCAAAGAGATGGTGACGACAATGGAAGACGATTCAGCGTGTATGGCGGCTTCAGATGATGTCATTCAAGCTAAGAATCCCGTCCCCCCACTTGAGGAGGAAACTGAACTTGCTGCAGCACAACACCACAGTGTAGAAATGGTGTCAAAGACACTGGATCTGAAAGCCGTTGATGTGGTTTTAGTTGACAACAGAGTCCAAGCTCAAACATCTGCTGATAATGAAGATGAGAACGAGGAGAAGACAAACAAGGAAACCACAGCAGGGAAAAATGGTGCAAATTTACCCGTGGGTGCTGACACTGAGCGGGAAGACGAGCTTATGGAAGAGTGCAACAAGGGAACACAAGTTCAAGTGATGGGTCAGGAGGGAAAAGCTGAAGAACCCAATGCAATTATTCAGGATAATCAACAGATCTCTGATCAGAAAGGGAGCCTTGAGGAGAAGGATTTTGATCTCCAAGTGGAAACTACACAATTAAAAGACTGCGTTGTGGAACAAGAAAAAGTTCAAAAAGGGAAATGCAAGACAAGTGAACGGGAGATTGCAGCCGGAGATGCTCCTGAGATGGGGGGAAGCTTGAACGATCCTGCACGAGAAAAAATGGATCCAAAGACAACAGAAGAGGAAAAGGTTGCCAATCCTGCAATAGAAACCAAAGTCCTGAGGAAAAGAAGAAAGACTGCCTCCATCAGCACTCGACCAAGATCTAAACGAGTTTGCACAAATTCTCAAATAGGGTAGAGAAAGATTTGAAGTTTGCATGGCTATCAATGGAAGACCACAGGTGAAAGGAGAAAAAAAAGAACAAAAAAAAAACAGGAAGCTCCAGGCTCAGGAATTGTACATACTGTCATTAATGAAGACTGAGTTCTAGGTGATGACTCTGTGCCGACACGAGAAGAAATTCCAGTAACATCAGTGATACAGTAATAAAACTAAAGCAAAAATAATAATCGGAAACAAGCTAAGACCTCATGGGAGCTTGCATCACAGCTCTGGATAATAAAACCAAAATGCATATTTTGTTCACTGATGATACACCAGAAAGCTTCTTATCAGCAGAAAGTTGAAGACCAGATTGAGGGAACACCTAAAATGATTGATGACAGCCTTATTGATCGGACAACTGAATAAATATAAGACAAAGCGCAAAGAAAGTAATTAAAAAAAGAGACCAAAAGGTGGATCATGGTGACATGGAGAAAAATGAAAAGACTGACAAGAAAACAACAACAACAATCATGGACGATAAAGACTTAGACTAGATGCACTCAGGTGTTACATGACCAATGTTTCCGTTTTTTTCTCCCCCCCCCCCCATCTAATATTTCTAACATGTCTGTTTTAATGGTGAATTTTGTCTGAAGCCCCCAATTTTATTTCTGAAAAAAAATATGTGTCAATGTTTTCTAATGTAGTTGTAAGAAATAATTGTTATTTTTATACCCAAAAGGTCTTCCTTACTTTTGGGCCACAGTGATGAATCAAACTCAATATACAGTACACTCTATGTTTACTATTCAACAAATCCAACAAAACAAGTAAAATAAGCCAGACCAGTAAATGTGCATAAATGCATCAGCGATGATTTTTAAAATCTGAACAACTTGCCATTTTGGTTGCGAATAGTACGTATATGTTTAGTCAGTGAATTGTTTTAATGGGATAAAACCAACAAAATACGAGTAATGAATAAAGGCCCGTATGAATAAATTTCTTTTTCTCTGATGCATAGTATTTTTTTCTGAAATAAAATGTACTGTATTACGCAAATTTTCTGGATTTTCAAGAATAGCTGCTCACCCGCAGAAAATGTTATCCTGTGACTGGAAAGTGACCCTGAGAGTTTTGAAAGGCGCTTATAAATGAAGTGTATTATCATTATTATTATTATTATTATTATTAGTAGTAGTAGTAGTAGTAGTAGTAGTATTAGTAGTATTATTAGTATTAGTATTATTGTAAGAATTAGAATAAAAAATCATTTTGTAACGATATGAATTGTTTTGGTGGAACTTTAGCCTGAGAGACCTTAATCTATCTGTGTCAAGTAAGATTTATTTATATAGCACTTTTCACAAGTAAAACCACAGTGTTTCACAAAATTTTAAAGTGATAATAAAAACAATACACAAAAAAAAACATGAGAAATACTCAAAATAACTCCCAACGATAAAACCTACATAACTTTCAATGTACTGTACACGTGAACGAGAATGTACGGGAAATATCAACTATCACGTTTGTTGCATCGAATGCCAAACTACGAGGCTACAGGCCACATGTGATTTAAAAATGTTCAGCATCCACTTGGGCACGGAAATATGTGTAAGCAGTTTCGGTAAATGATACAACTTCGGACTGTCGTCTTAGTCGGAGGGAGAAGGCAATTGACGTGTGCCTCACACGACTGACTTGCGCATGCTCCTTTGTTCTATAGCCAGGCATCACTAGTCGAACAAGCATAACAAAGCATCAGATTGTTTCTTCATTGTTTTGTTTCGCTGACACAGTGTCTACCACAATATACAGTTTCAGACACATTTACACCGTTCAGCAAATTGGTTGGGGTCACTGTGAGATCAATTGGGATTCTTTTTATCTTGGGCAGGATTGGATGGTGGTTTTTAATTGTTATTTTCCACAATATCATTGAGGTTCCAAAGACGGCACCCTATCATCTTCGTCAAATTTCAGCGTACGTACTATTGTGATGTGTTGCAATCAGTGACTTGCGGTGAGGTTCATGGCTGGTGAGCACTGACGTCATCATAGTCAGATTTACAAACATATGAACGCCACAGAGTAGCTTATTCACCATTTGATGAGCAACAGTTAGCGTGTTTTGTTTAAAATGTCATGTCAGCATTCTTTATATACTGTATACACGATACAATACAAACTGTAGCATAAAAAATAATTTAAAAAAACGTTATTATCCTGTTACCTTTACTTATAAATGAAGTCCAAGTCTCTCTGTCTCAATGGAGATCACTGCCAGTGAAGAAAGTCGTCATTGATCACTCCTGTTCCGACTCTATGTTTTTAGTCTTTTGTGCTGAGAATGACCGCTCCACTGATGCTGTAGTAGCTGGAACAGTGAGCACGAGCTGGAGCAACTTTGTCGCTTCAGGAATAGTTTCAATGAGATCCTTCTTGGCCAAAAAGCTGAGAAGCTGTCCAAGAGATTTACATTCATCCCTCACCGTTTGTGAGCTATACAGTCCGGTGTTGGTCTTCCTTTAATTCTTATCTCCTGCTTCGATTGAAAGTCCAGTTTAGAAAATCCTTTCAATTTAGATATGTAATCCACCATTTTGGAAATAAAGCCAAGCAACACGAAAAAATGACTGGATGGTTGCACTTAACTTGCGAACTGTTTACTCTTGCTTGCTGTCACGAATTCTATTATTCTGCAGCCGAGTAGTCGCAAGAAGAATCTCTGTAATCACCAGCGCCCCCTGTCATGAGGCAGGAGAACTGTGTGCCTCACCTATGCACAGTTTTGATAAAAATAAAATAAACACTGTATTACAGTGTTTATAATGTACAGTGACTGTACATTATATACACCAGCTAAACTGTACAAATTTAGTTCATATACTAAAAGCTTTTGAACACTTTATAGCGATATGCAGAGGGACAGCAATGCGGTCTCACTGCAGAGCAAGCCAGCACAGTTAGCATAGTGATTGCGCAATCCATGGTGAAGCTCAGCCGGCTGATCCCTCCCCGCTCGTCTCCACTTAGTATTTGAACGGTAAATGTGAAAATTCAGCGATTTTGAAAAAAAAAAATCCAAACATGTAAATAAATATAACTGTTTAATTTATTTTGTCATTTGATATTTCCATGATGACAGGTGAGGCACAGCCTCACCTGTCTCCCCTGACTGCACATCACTGGTTGCAATTATTATATCGAGATGGAAATTGAGATTTGAGTGACACTATGACAGAAGTATTGACGACTGTGAGCAGGCCTGGCGTTCAAGAAAAGAAAGAAAAGAGAAAATCATTACTGTATTTGTTTGGACTGTAATCTAAATGTTTCAATTGAACTTTTCACATTGGTGTCTTTTTGGGAGTGGGAATTTAGAGGGTCAAATTTTAATGAACATCGGTGTGTAAACAACGATTCAACATCTACATGGAATTCTTCTAGACCACACGCGGACATAAGATATAAGAACAAATGAAAAACAGTAGTTATTTGAAAAGTTCTCCCTGTGCCTGCGTACATTTTCCCTGCGTCCTCCCACATTCCAAAAAACATGCATGTAGGCACTCTAAATTGTTCCTAGGTGTGAGTGTCAGCATGGTTTATTGTTTATCTCTGTGTTATTTTAAGAGTGCGCTTTTGTACTTTCGAGTCCTGATGTCCTTTTATCAGAACAGTGATAGCATGCCTTGATATTGCGGATTAATAAATGATCATTTGTTCAATTGAAATCAATCTCATTTCAAACCAAACGTCATTTGAATGTAATTCACATTGGTAATTTGTCACATCTGATAAAGTAGCTCGACTATAGTGCACGCAGGGAGCAACAAGTTGGAGCTGTAAAATCACACTGCAAGCACGGAAATAGGATATCAAGCTCTCAGTGTTATTTCTGAGTTCATTCAACTTTGCAAAGAAGGAAATGCTCATTGTGTGCTATTGTCACTGTCGTCTTGTTTGCCCAATCAAATGGTGTGATAAGTCATTGTCATTGATTGTTGAACCAGTTTATTTCGGTTTGACAGAATTGACAACCGCAGAAAACCCCAAAATATGCTGTGTTCATTGGTAAACACGGGTTTATGAATGACCACAGTCAAGTATCCCCACCGCCCTTTCTTCTGAAGTCCTCTGTGGAAAAGAATTCCATCTGTCGGATTCAATGCTTATCTTGCTCAAGGGTGTAGGAGTAATGAAGGGTGCCACCTTTCTTCAGGAAGCAGTCATGATAATGGGTCCCAGGTCGGATCTGTCTCTGGCACACTCCCAGATGGTCATCAAAGACCAAATCACTGTCATAAACCTCAAGCCTCAAGACGTCACCCTCCTGGGCCTTGAAATAGGAGAACTCCTCCTCCCACCAAGGGTTAACAGTGTCCTTACGAACCGCTGTTCTGCCCAGAGCGGCGGAGCCACAAAACACCTTGACGTAGCCATCTGTGATCCCAAAAATGTCAGCGGGGAGGCCACTGGCATGCAAGTGAACCACCTTGAGCTGGGCCTGAGATACAGGCAGAGCACAAAGCACCAGAAGAAGGAGGGACAGACTTGAGGCCATGGCTGTGAAGGTGAATGGAGGGTCACATATTAGTGGCAGGAAAGAGAGGAGGAGTCAGTTCATATTTCCTTTTTAAAGTGTTAACTAGTGCATTTTGTCTGTGTAAGCTCTCGGTCGTACAGGAGTGGTCCATCGATGAGAAGGTTTCTTTAGCCGTCATCTGCACTTCTTTGAAGGTGTCGGACGTTTCGCTTCTTATCCAAGAGGCTTTGTGAGCGAACTGAAATTTGCCGGTAGTTTTGGCCCTATGTATACCCCTACTGTCCAGACGTGGCGGTGCCAGACTCTGCTATGATTGGTCACTCATTTGACGACAATGAGGTTAAAATCTTTGCGAAAGTAAATAGATGGTTTGAAAGGGAGTAAAAGAAGTGATTTTCATAAAACTTCTTCACTAAATCGCCATGGTGGGGTGAGGTTCAATTTGGATCGTTAGTACAACCGACATCTTAGGCAACATAGGCTTAGTTATGCTGATGAGGTGATACCAGAGCAAATAGGGCAATCAGGCCAGTCGTAGACTCCATACTCAGGCAGGACAATATAAGGAATCAGTCAGGACAATAGAAATAATCCGTGTAGCCGCAGGGAGTAGTCCTCTGCTCCCCCCAACCTGAGAGCAGGCACCAATCATAGCAGAATCTGGCACCGCCACGTCTGGACAGTAGGGATATATATTGGGCCAAAGCTACCAGCACATTTTAGTTCACTGACGAAGCCTCTTGGATAAGAAGCGAAACGTCCGACACCTTCAAAGAAGTACAGATGACGGCTGAAGAAACCTTCTCATCAACTAGTGCATTAATAATTCATGTGTAAAAAGCACAACATGAAAATGTCAAAATGATACTCTTTTGCATGTATATCAACTAATTTATTTTGCACATTGACTGAAAATTAAACTGCAAAATAACTCCGAAATGGTGTACGGTGACCAACACCTCTCTACAGAAAATCGTAAACCTTTGAAACGTTTCTCAATAATCAAAAGAACATTTCCAAATCACATTGACGGTTAGATTAAATACTCAATTCGGTGACTTCTTCTTTTCCTTTTGGCTTTTCCCTTCCAGGCTCGCCACAGCGAGTCAGTGTCCTCCATATTCAGAGGTTTGATTCACATGTTTGTTTTGGCCTAGCTTTTACGTCGGATGCCCTCGCTGACACTACCCTCTGTATTTATCCAAGCTTGGTTCAGTGCGCAGATTATACATATATAATTTGAGATTTTGATTTCTCCAATTAATTTTTTTTATTGAGATACATCCATCCCATCCATTTTCTGATCTGCTTTCTCCTCATCGAAATCATGCTGGAGACTATCCCAGCTGTCTTGGTGGTGGTGTACACCGTGAACCGATTGCCAGCCAACAACCATCTGCGCTCACACTTATCCATCTAAACAATCTGAAGTGTTCAATGCCATGCATGTTTAAGGGAGGAAACCTGCGTATCCGGACAAAACCCACACAGGCATGGGGAGAATATGCAAACTTCACACATGGATCCTGGAGCTTGGGTGAGGTTGACACACTTACCACTGGTTCACCGGGCTGGCCCAAGATACATTATTTCACAAAGAAGATGAATCACACTAGTCAAAGTAGTACCGGTACACAGCAATAGTTACAGTGGTAAAAGTAGGCAGTATGAGAAGGTGCTTTCCTTCAGCTTACCTGTGTTCTTGGTGTCTTGTTTCTCACCTCCGTCAGAACTTTGAGCTTTTTAAATGCCAGCAGGCCTCGTATCGGTATGATAACACTGTTCCAAAACTCCCAGAAAGCACAACCTGCGACGTTCTCAGCATTTCACATGACATAACCGGGCCATGGACATGGAATTTAAGAAAATAGAAAAGTGGACTGTGTGTGTGCATGTGTGTGGAAGGGAGGCTGGAACCAGAATCGAACCCTCGACCTCTTCACTGTGGGGCAGACGTGTGAACAAGTTGACACTGTGCCGCCCTAATATGGGTACATATTACACAGAAATAATTTTGTTTTTCGAGGATTGGTTTGAAGGGAACATATGGTCTTCGCCACAAATGATGGATGACAATTGCCTTATCGACTTAGGATCAATTATACGTGCACACATCTATATGTTCCAAAATTATATTTCCTAACAAAACGAAGTAAAAACAATATTCATCACAACTTACAAGTAAAGATCTATTTATTCCAACTCCCTCAAAATTAAGGAAATACATCTCAAAATTATGAATAAGATTTACCCATACTAAAAGTGATTGAGATCACATTTTATTATTGAATACAAGCCATGCTCTTTCTCAAAAAATAACAATGAAACTCCTGTCCATGTTTTTCGCTTGTTCATCAATCTTTTTCTGGTAGGCTGTACACCTCTTATGCTCGCATCTTTCCCAAAAAAATTATACAATTGTGTACATATTACTAAGATTTTGTCACCCTCGTCCAAATAAGAATAAGGAGATTGATACAAATCAAATATGTGTAAACAAATAAAACTGGGCAAAAACGCTCTTCGTGTCCGCACATGCGGAGTGACGCATGTCACGAAAGAAACACAAAATAAACAAGGCGTATAGAGATTTTCAGTCGCTTCGATGTCTCTTAGCTATTTCCGTTTTCCGGTAGGACTGAATCATTCGAGAGTGCGAAGGGGGGCGCATGATGTTGGGCGCTTATTATTAGAGATTAAACCCGCAAAAATGATATCACAGTAAGTTATTATTCTACCAGTGAAACTTATGCAGCACCTTCATTTGTATTAACGAAATACTGTCTTTATGTATGTCCTTATTTTTGATGTCTCGTGTCAGTCCTGCATAGCTAGTGGTTTCGTCCTAAACACTGAGAATTTAATTTAATGGTACAATTTGATGTCAAATGATGTGCGAGCAGCTAGTGGAGTATTTTCAGAGTCAAATACCAAAGGAAGACGCTGCTGAAGTGAGATGGTCACACGCAGTGAACAGCAGGAGCAAACTGGCCGAGGCTCTTCAAGGTGAGACGTTTGCTTGCTTTCAGTTTACGAATTACAGTAAACTCGCCTTTTGTATCATAAGGTTGGAATCAATGTCCCAGAGTAACTGCTTTAACACCTCAAACGTCCATTTTATAATCAATCCACCCTACATTTGGTGTCTGAAAACAGTGAAAACACAAGACATATTAGCTCTATAAAATGTACGATTTAATAGAAATTCGAATAATACCTGAAATGCAAGTTGATTTTCTCTCTCTCTCTCTCTCTCTCTCTCTCTCTCTCTCTCTCTCTCTCTCTCTCTCTCTCTCTCTCTCTCTCTCTCTCTCTCTCTCTCTCTCTCTCTCTCTCTCTCTCTCTCTCTCTCTCTCTCTCTCTCTCTCTCTCTCTCTCTCTCTTTGTGTTTGTCTTTGTCTTTGTCTTTCTCTCGCTCTCTCTCGCTCTCTCTCTGTCTCTCTCTCACACACACAGACATATATATTGTTTTTAATTTTATTTTGTCAACCTCCTTGTTCTCAAAGGTGCCACTCATATGATTGAGGCTGACATAATCGTAAGGGGCCATGACCCTAAGGAGCCAATCATGGGCCACCCTCCTGACACTGACAGTGACATAACATTGAAGGAATGGCTTGAATGTGTCAAGTTGCATGACAAGGGAATCAAACTCGACTTCAAGAGGTGAAACGTAATAAGATAATGTTCTTTCACATTGGTGAAATCTGACATGTTGCTATTGATAACCCATTTTGGTGCTTCCGAACAGCCTGGAGGCGATGTCTATATCTGTGGCCCTGCTGAAGGAAGCGCTGATTCAAATGACCTCTCCCGTGTGGATCAATGCTGATGTCCTTCCAGGACCTGGAAGTCAGACAAAACCATTGGAGCCTCAAGCATTCCTGGCTGCTGTAAAAACTCTTCCCACTAACATTGTACTCTCCCTTGGCTGGACCACAAAGTGGACTGCAGGGATTGCTAATCCAGGTGAGGGTACATTTGAGGGTGACATGGGAGGAGAACGACAATGCTCTTTCGCTCCCACACGAAATGTACCCTGTCCTGAACTTTTAAAAAAGGGTTTCAGAGGACAGCCAGAGCAACATTTGTTGATGTTTCAATGTGATGCCTCTCTTGCAGTATTGTCTTGCACTTTCTCACAAGCAGTCAAAGGCAAGTCATTTTCGTGTTTTTTTGGGGGAGTATTGAACAAGTATGCACTTGAACAGTTTTGATTAGGCTTCAGAGACAAAAAAATGACATGGCAAAATGACCTCACAAAAATAAAAGGTTGGCATTAGTTAAAAAAAAGGTCAAATTAATTAAAAGAAAACTAGGGCGGGGTGTAATTAAATTTAAGAATTCAACATCTATCTATTTGTCTCAATTGTGGGTCGTGAGTTTTGAACCTGAGACTTCAATGGGCATTTTATGATGTAGTCCACCTCTTAACGCCATCACGTGAAGATATGTAAACACCAAATTGTTGTTACCGGTTAGACTTGTCTCTGTGCATGCGGAAGTTTAACTAAGTTAACTTTGCATTGGTTGTTATATACATCATTAAAGGACAATTCCGGACAAGTTGTGTCCATAATTTGTAAAATGGCTTCAAATGACTTCTACTGAGCGTATTTTACAAAGATTCCACCGCATGTAGCTATATTTTACCTTTTAAGACTCGCGCTGAATATTCAGGAAGTCTTGTTTTTGAGTTGGTGACGAGTCCGTACGTGACGTCCCTGAAGGAACGCCCCTGACCGAAAAAAAGACACATTGTAGCAGTCCTTCCATCACGTCAATGTATTTTGCTGTACTTGTTTGGTCTGAAAACCTCGTGTTGCACCAAAAAGCCACCAGAAGAGGGCGACCAAGCTCCATGGAAGGAATTTATCAGCCTGTGGAAACGGGCTGATTAACTCCTCACAGGAGCTTGGACGCCACTTTCTGCCTCTTTTTTGGTGATCCATTTCCCGCCAATGTTGCCTCAAAATGGCACGGAATAAATTCTTTAAATTCTAAATTCTTTAATCGATTACAAACATGTATGCTTTCCTCTTCAGAACCATTTGAATCATATTCATAACTGGATGTGTAACAAGAAAGCATATTCTCCGAATCTGAAGCCATTGTTTTGATTCTCCAGCAATGCAAGACGTCTTGCCGTGACGTCACGAACTGGGGGCGGGACTTTCTGAAAATGCCCAATTCGCAGCTGAATTTTTTTGCAGATTTTCCACACTTTAAGTCATTTTTATTGGTGTTTTGCATTTGAATAAAAATATCATACTGCGTTTTGGGTATTTTAGATGCTATAAAACGTTTTTCTGATGTCAGTTAGGAAACAAAAAAGTGACGTCGGTTGTCCTTTAAACATTTGTGATCAAGTGTGAGTGTAAAGTGGTGTGATAATCGATGCGATAATTGATTTTTTAAAAGGTGGTTAACGGCATCCCTTGTATAACATAATCTTTTTCAGGTTACAGTTGGGAAATGGTGCATGAGATGCAGGACATATGTCAAAGCCTGGAACACCTTGTCACTTTCCCAGTACGAGCAGCCCTTTTGGCCCAGTCTGTCTCTGAGCTCACATGGCTGCTGCAACAGTCGAACAGGTGACTGGCTCTCACGCACACTTCATTATCAGTTGTTGTCATGTTTATTAAATCCGACATTATTCACAATGCGCTTCATTTCAAATGATTGTGAATTACTTGCTAATGCTTCCATCATCCATCAGTAGACTTGACAATATATTGACATACTAGACGGGTATTGTATTACATCGAACACACACCTCAGGGTGTGCTAATGCTAGCTGCTTGACATGATTGTCCCTGTGTCAGAGATGAAATTGCTTCATTTCTGTAGATGTTTCCCATATTTGCACCTGTACATAATGAGTGCTGTCAGGCTATCAAAAAATGTGATAAAATTAATTGGGTCTGTAATTAATTAATCTCATTGATTTTTCATCAAATCTAAAAAATACTGATAAATAATAATAATAATAATAATATAATAATAATAATACATTTAATTTCTAAGCGCCTTTCAAAACTCTCAAGGACACTTTACAGTCATGGGATTTTTTTATCCCCTATTTTCATTAAAAATTCATTACATTACTGAGGCAGACCAAAAGATGAAAGAAAATGTCGTACTATAATGTATTGTATTGTCTTTTTCACTAGACTTGGACACATTTAGCCTTAGCCATTTACTTTCTGCTGTTATTTGCGAGTAGTTAAAGTCCTACCTGCAATCTTTAGTTTTGACCATGAGGGGGAATATCACACTGTTTTGTTTGTATTTGAGTGCCCTGTGATTGGCTGGTAACCTGTTCATGGTGTCCACCTCCGACTGCCCGAAGCTGGGCAAGGCTCGAGAACCCCCCTCACTCCTCTCCGGCCCTCTGATTGGCTGTTATTGGGATTGGGATGGTTTAGTAAACTGCCGTGAGCATGTGAGAGTTCGATGAAAAGGTTTCTTCAGCCGTCATCTGTACTTCTTTGAAAGTGTCTGACGTTTTGCTCCTCATCCGAAAAGCTTCATCAGCGACCTAAAGCTGTACTGGTAGCTCTGGCCCTATATACTTTATATACAGGAGAAAACTTATCAGAGATGCCGCCAAGAGGCCCATGATCATTCTGGATGAACTGCAGAGATCTACAGCTGAGGTGGGAGAGTCTGTCCATAGGACAACAATCAGACAAACCGAATACTTTTGCGAGACACTGTATTTCCCTAATGTACACAAGTGGCGGGGCCAGACCTCTGCTTTAATAGGTCCCTGGTCTAAGGTTGAGGGCAGCAGTGGACTACTCCCTGAAGCTAATCTGATTACTTATTTTGTTCTGTCTCATGATGTTTTATGGAAATTAAAGAGAACCAAATACCCTTTTTGGACTGCAAAGTAATTATAGAAAAGAGAGACAGACAGAGAGCTAAAAACAGAAGTCTTTAGGAAGGCCACACATATGGACCAATACCTGCTTTTTGAATCTAATCACCTACTACAACACAAACTAGGAGTTATCAGAACCCTCCAGCATTGGCTGAACAAATACAGTAAAGTCTCGTTATATCGATATTCAAGGGAGTCCGAAAAAATATTGATATAACCGGGACTATCGATATATCCGATATCGATATAACGAGACTTTACTGTACCAACAAGCGTTGAAGGTAAAGAAAAGGAGTAAAAACATGTCAGGAGACCACTCACAAACTGTGGTTACCCTCAGTGTTTTTTTAACAAATGTCAAAAGAAAAGAATATGGAAAGAACCCTAAAATCCTGAAGATACAGAAGGGAGAGGAGTCGCAGAATCCCACATTGCAGGCGTTTCTGAAGAACTACAAAGTGTCCTATGGCAACACAAAATTCCGACCTATTTCAAACTGATAAATACTTTAAGACAAAAATTAGCATCTCCAAAAGATAGGCTGCCAAATGAAAAACAGAGAGGAATCATGCAGAGAGGAATCCTCGAGCAGTCTCGTCCTCACCACTGAGACTGCCGGTGGGGTTGGGACAGATGTCAAGAGAGAAGTCACATCATAAGATGCCAATGTTTCCTCAGGCTCCAATTTGAGGTCTTTGAGGTCTACTCTCTACAAACCCTGTGGTGTTCTCTAAGTCAGTGGTCCCCAACCTTTTTTGCGCCACGGACCGGTTTAATGTCAGACAATATTTTCGGGGAGCGGTGGATAAATACAACAAAATAAAATGATACGAGAGTCATGGAAACAGTTTTTTCTTTTTTTTTTAATATAATAAACGTGAATCAATTGTGCATTTTTATACAACTTTATTAGCAGAGTCCTGGTAACATCGCGCCAACACCATATGTAACATCGTCTCTGCCCCTTAACGCTCTATGGTCACCATGGTAATGTTTAAATGTGCCTTCAAAATAAGATACACCACAAAAACAAGTACAAAGCGCATGAAAAATACAACTCACTACAACTGAAACAGTGGGACTCCTGAGCTTGTTTCTCTGCATTTACTCCCCTGGTGCGTGGGAATCATCTGTCGCAATAAATCCAAATTTTAAATGGGACTCCTGGTATTGTCTGTTAAAGACAGCCTTTTTTTTCGTAGGCTCTTCTTCCGTCTCCTCACTGGGCATTTTCCCCTTTGAAAAGAAACTTTCCAAAGACGTTTGGTTTTTTTTTTTACTCAATTTGCTAGCTTACGGTGGGCTAAATTTAGCGGCATGTATCACGTGACCTAGACAAGCGTTCTGACATGCGTCAAGAGTAAGTCATAGACCACGGGTCGGGAACCTTTTTGACTAAGAGACCCATAAAAGTAAAATATTTAGAGATGTTTTTCAGTGAGAGCCACACGCGGTCGCGCGCACACACACACACACATGCAAACACGCGCGCGCGGCCACTTTCCAACAAAATGTCAGAATGTATTATTTAAAATAACTTTGTGATAGTACTCACCGCTAACATGAATGGTATTCCGTTCCTCGTGATTGGTAAATATCCAGCCAAACGATCGGGTCTATAGGCAAAGTTACTGCTAGCTAGCCTGCACACGGCTCATAAGCTTCCACACTTGCTATCTGCAATATACTTCTCGCAGAAGTATATTGATGCTATCGTTAAGATGGGGCTTGTTAAAATGTCACTGACATTGGACTGTTTCATCGATGGAACTGTTTCATTGCAAATTAGAATCAGAACATTTTCTCTCCTCAAAAGCGAATGCTCCGGTGCATTCAAGCTGAAGTGTACACGTCAGGCTCATTTAAAGGGGTGTTTACCTGTTTCAACATGACGGCCAGTGTCATCCAATCAAAATTGCGCTCGCCACCAACCTAGGTCAGTGGCATCCAATCAAAATTGCGCTTTCCGCCAACTGCAGCCTCAACAGGAAATGAACGGCGAAAAAAATGACTATGTATTTAGTTTTATCGGTGAGCCATATGCAATCATCAAAAGAGCCATATTTGGCTCGCGAGCCATAGGTTCCCGACCCCGGTCATAGATGGATGTAATTTGGTAATTTTTCATTTTTCAAAATAAAACATGAGATAATCATAAAACGAAAATTATGTAAATTATTTATTCTTTCTGCGCGGCCTCGTACCAAATGACCCACGGTACCGGTCCGCGGCCCGGGGGTTGGGGACCTCTGCTCTACGTGATGTTTTGTGTTACCAACCAAAGGAGCTAATATAGTGTGTAAATACCCTTCTTTATGTATTTTTGGCAGGCCATAGATACATGGCGTGGCCTCTCCCGGGTATCATCTAAAATACATAAAACTTGTCCAGAGACTAAGATAAAAAAAAGTAGGGACAGTGCCCAAAAACAAAGTACCAGAAATGAATCAACTGATTCTGCTGTAAAAAGAATCAAATTGCAATACTCTTGAAATTGTGTGCCATGATCGTTCCACTCTGCAAAAATGATTCATTCGGTCATTCAAATTCCTGATGTATGCCGATGAAAATGTCACCTTTGCAATGCAATGTTGTAAACTGATATTACCTCTTTGGTGTTGAAATAAAATGGGCAAATACACTATACCCAACGATTGAACATGTGGAACAGCAATGGAATGTGTTATTTGGCCTACAGACTGTGTAGGTGGCTCAAACCACGCTCCCCTATTGTGATTTATGTGAGTAGTGCCATACAAAGTAGAAACACTGAATGTAGATAAGAGGATGAGATGATTCATTCAATCAGTCACGGTGCAGAAATGGCTTAGTTTTGACCAGTGAAGTGGCGCAGGAATCCAACTCATATGAAAGTGTCTTGGATTGGATGTACCTTTATTCGTCTCATAGTGGAGAAATTTACATTTCACTGTAGCAAAGTTATGAAAGGAACAGGAAAGGAAAGATAGAAGTAGAAAAACAAAATACAGGAGCTGCTGAAAGGCAGCCACTCTCGCGGCGCCAAGTCAAAATACAAAAAAAAAAAAAACGAAATAAATAATTTGACAACACAAAGACACAGAGAGTCAGCATCCGACACCTTCAAAGGAGCACAGATGAGAAACCTTTTCATCGATGGACAACTCCTGCACGACTGAGACCTTACACAGATTTACCCTGATATTAGAATAATGTGCCCGCAGTTTTGTGTTTGTCAGAAAGCAAGTCATTTAAATACAATACAATACAATACAATACAATACAATACAATACAATACATATTGATTTATATCACGCTTTAACAACAGCCGAAGCTGTAACAAAGCGCTTAACATGTAAATCATGAAAATACTCACAAAGATCTTTGCTTACTGTTAGAAATGTGTACTTATTACTCAGCATGTCATTCATGGAATGATCCTGAAGGAAATGTCAATGAAATGCACATTTCTCCACTGTGAAATTAATAAAGGCTAATTTAATCTGATAAATCTGTACTTCACTAAATGATGTTTTTTTTTAATTTAGTGGTTTGATTCAATAATAATAATAATAATAATAATAATAATAATAATAATAATAATACATTTCATTTATAAGCTGATCTGAAGTAAGAGATTTCAGATCAGTTGTTAAAAGAACAGTGGAGTGTCTTCATATCGCCTGCAGCTTAATTTCAGGCCATATGAAAAGGACATGTAATCCATTTTTATACATGTTTTTGAGACTGCTGCACGAGAAGTAGGTTAAAAAGTTCCATGCTGGGACACATTCATGCAAATAAACGAATAAAGCAAGTAAACTACAAATCTATTAAAAAAAACACACACACAAATTCCAATATTTGCCCCGAAAAAACAACCCTCTTTGCTTTTGGGGCCTTTATTTTATTTTTGAAATTATTAATAAAACTGATTGTTGTAAACACCATGACTTTTTAAAGGTAAAATAACTGGGCCCTCTTAATTACAGTAAAGTCTCGTTATATCGATATTCTCGGGAGTCGGAAAAAATATCGATATAACCGGACTATCGATATATCCGACCCTGCGGCATGTAAATTTTCTCCTTGCGTTCATAGAAATAGTATCGTAATAAGCAGTACTATCAATATAACCGATATCCATATAACAAGACTTTACTGTACTTGAGCAACAGTGGGGAAGCCCGCTTCCATCATTTTTGAGGAATTTCAAGTGAAATTTCAAGTTTCAAAAGTTGGAAAAATGAGTCTCCAAAATGATGATGCATTTTTGTTGTGTGCAGGTATTCTCTAACAGTGTGGACTGGGCCAAACGATAAATTAAAAGTAGAGGACCTGCTGCCTTACAGAACAGGTTTTGATGTCAACAGGATCTGCTATGATCTACCAGAATCACTCAGAACAGAGCTGATAAAGACTTGAGATAGATGAAATAGCAGCAATCAATAATCAAGATGAAAATGGGTCTTGTTTTCCTTTCGGCTTTTCCCTTCAAGGGGTCGCCACAGCGAATCACTATCCTCCATCTTCAGCGGTATGATTGGCATGTTTGTTTTGGCCAAGCTTTTACGTCGGATGCCCTTCCTGACACAAGCCTCTGTATTTGTCCGGGCTTGGGACCGGCACAAGAAGACAATGGCTTATGTCCCCTTGTGGCTACAGTACAAGCAACTCTATGAACTTAATAAAGATGAAGATGCCCAAACACAAAATGGTCATCGGCAAAGCAGCATTCAAACAAAGCAAAACTATTTATACTCACCATTTAATCAGGATGAAAATGTGTACCGATACTATAACCTTTGGATGTGTACTGTAATACTTTTATTTCTCATGTATGTATTAATTTACAAACAATGTTTCAATATAAACAGATGACTTGGCTACTTTCTTGATGACCTGCTTGAAAAATTATACTTCACAGACATCAACTAAAAAGGTTTCTGTTTTGCCACTTAATTGAAGGTCCCTCTTTTAACAGTGACTGTGAATAAAGTTTGTTTTTATTAAAAATGATATGAAGATGGCCTTTTTGACGTATCCGAATTATTGGAGGAATAATACACCTGTTTTCACAAAATAATTAAGACCACTAATAACAATAATATTTTGTTATAATTTCTCAGTATTTTTTTTTTACTTAACATGTGTCATGTCAAAACCCAACATTTATTATCATACATTACATTGTTTAGAAATATAAATATTGAATTGGAGGACCTTTGGCAGTCAACCAATTGGGTGTGACTTTGAAAGCATCCATTTTGTTTTTATTTTTTTAAACGAGTGTTGAGAAGAACAAACCTTAACATGTTTTGTTTGTCGCTGACACAAATTGAAAATAGATTTAATGAAATTAACAAATTCAAACAGTGCAGTTGCCTCTTCAAAACACAACTCTCCTTTCTTCTTGTTTGTGGACACGTGAGTCACACATTGACTCTTTTGATCCAATAGTATCAATATATTTTTTTTTTTTGGGTGGGGTGGGGGGGTCTTGATCAAGCAACAACGGTGGCCGACTGATTAGTATGCCTTGAATGTCTTAATTGTTCTTTCTTTGCCTGTGTGGGTTTTGTGCAGGTAATCCAATTCACCCCCAATTTCCAAAAACATGCATGGCAGGTCAATGGAACACTCTAAATTGTCCCATTGTCCCTCGGTCAGAGTGTGAGTGCGAATGGTGATTTGTCTGTGTTTGTCTTGCGATTGATTAGCAACAAGTTCAGGTTGTCCCTTGCCTACTGCCCGAAGAATGAAACAAAGTGATGTGGTAAAGCTACTGATTTGTTTGCATTATTCTAGTCATCAGCATTTTAATTTGTATGTGTGCTCGATGATATGACTTAAATAATAATAATAATATCTATAATAATACATTTAATTTCAAGCGCCTTTCAAAACTCTCAAGGACACTTTACAGTCACGGGATAAGAAATTTGTTTTTTGTGCGGGTGAGCAGCGGCAGCCATTCGTGCCAGCGTTCACTCGACCGTAAATAATATAGAAGCAAAGTTATGAAACAAAGAGAAAAGGAAAGAAAGAAGTACAAAAACAAAATACAGGAGTTGCTGGAAAGGCAGTCACTCTCGCGTCACCATCTTGTAGTAAAAAAAACAACCAAATAACAAATATGACAACATAAAGACAGTCATTCATCCTTCAGCTCTTGCTGTACCCTCTTTGTGACATGAAGTAGTTCTAGATGAAAGAGAAATAAATGTATATCACGATCTCCAGGTTTTGCACAGATTATAGAAAGGAGTACTTGCCGTACTTGTTAATAACTGCAATCGTGTACATGTTTTGCGATCCAGCTTTGGCATTATTGTAGAAGAGCTTTTCGCTTTGGAAAAGCTTTTTATCCAAATTGCCCTTCAGTAAGCTCGCATCATTCAAGTATTGTTGGAAAGCAGGTTGCCAGTGGCAACACACATACTCGACCTTCAACATTCATTTCTGAACTGTACAGCATTACATCACATTCTGATGTATACACACTTGACTGTTTTATGACCATATAAGACTTGTCTTGTGAATTGTTGGGTTGCCATGGTAAAACAAAACTCAACTGTGGAAATGGGAGTTGTAACTTTGAATATTTTACTGTAATTGAAAGTTTTATCATCCTTCTTGAACAATAGTTATTTTTGTCAATCGAATGCCAATGCCTTTGAAAAACAACAATGCACTGTGGTGTACACATTCAGTTCTTTTTTTCAAATACACTTTTTGTCTGAGTGGTATATACTGTTATGCATAAAGATTAGCTGATAAATATTTAAATGTTTCCACTGGAAAGACAAATATTAGTATGTCTTATTAAAATGAGAAAACTAATATTTTGGCAGTCTTTCAAGATGTGTGAATAACTAGTATGACAGTTCACAGGCCTTCCTTGAGAAGGCAGGATTAATCAAATCAGGCATGACATGCAATCGCTCAAAATTATTTTCCAGTCAGAAAAGAATACAAGTATATATTTGTACATACTGAGGGGCATTACCATACACACACGTACATCCATACATACGTACATCTATACATACGTACATCCATACATACAGTACGTACATAGAGTACGTACATAGAATATGTACATCCACCCATCCAGCCACACACGCACACACACCTACACTTTTTTTCCACATGGTGGGGACGAGGTGTGGAAAGGATTTGACCCGTGAGAACCCAATTTCAAACATGAAAAATATACCTCAACCGCGCCCGTCTTGCTAATTTTTTTCTGTGGGTTGAGTGAACGCTGGCGCGTGTGGCTGCCGCTGCTCACCTACGGAAAAACTGATCCAGTGACTGTAAACTGACCTTGACAGTTTTGCTTATAAATCAAATGTATTATTATTATTATTATATGGGGACGTCATTTTAGGTCCCCACGGGTAAATGAGTCCCCACCGGTCTGCATGCAGTCAGGTTTATGTCCCCACCGGGTCGCACAAACGAGAACACCCCCCCACACACACACACACACACATAAATAAAGTAATCAGGAGCTCAAAGAGCAAAAAATGTTAGTGTACATATCACTATACACTAACCAGCCACAATTGTCTAACGATCTGACACAATACAAAAGCAGTTTCAAACATTGCACACAGGTACCGTGGACAGTTTATGAGGTTATCGGGTGGGTGTTTTGTTTAGCTCAGCAACATTAACAAAAAGACAAAAGTCTGCTTTACAGTAATTAGTTGCTTATACTTTGAGCTTGCAATAACTACATCAAACCTGTGATCCGTTGACATCAACAAAAAATGTGTGTCATTTTGTGCTTCTTTTCCACACAACCTTTTTTCTTTCTCATCTGGCACATTCCATTCGCTTCCATGTCCGTATTTACATCTGGACCACGACGCAAGATGACGTTACTCTTTGTTGGAACCCGCCCATATTTATGTCAACAAAATCAATGTGACATTTGAGTGACAGGTCACGGGTGCCCTTTGTTGACCGGGTGCGTGCAATTGCATTGATTAGTGAAACAATGACAGGCTTTGAACAAAAGGTCAGTTTGAGGCAGGGTTTGGCCCGTGGAGATGGCCAAAATGCCAGCCAGAGAGCTGCGGATGGGTGAAAAACCAGGAATACCGAAGCTTAGAGAAAAGTGAAAGACCAATCAGAGCAATTGCAAAACCAAACTAAAAACAGCTCAGTGGTTCTACTTTTCTTCAAAGTTGGACCGCCGCGTTATCTGCTCACTCTGAATGGAGTGGCGCCTCCAAAGGATTGGACTCGCTTTCATGACCTGAGGGATAATGGGCGCACGGGCCGGAACAGGCTTCGATCCTTTGGAAAGAATATTGAGTGCCTTGCTAGTTGCAGTTAGTGGACACAGAGTCACAGAGTTGCCGCCGCTATCTGGAACGGGGGCGTGCGGGGTCAGAGGGGGGAGGTAGCCTGACCGAGTGGAGAAAGTGTGATCCTGGAGAAGAGCCCCCGAGCCTCTTCGTTCGAGACCGGTGGCGATTCGTCTTTGGACAGAACTGTCCAGAGACTCTCTAGATCCTGAAAGAGTGGATGACCTGCTGTTTGTCAGCTTGGACCTGTCAGGTGGACCCTTTGTCAGTTGGTGTGAGCTTTTGTCTTTGTTGCTAAACTGAAGTAACTGAGAATCTGAACTGTAATGGTCCACACCGATGTTTCGGCGATGAATAATGTTTTGCAGACTGGAAATACTGAACTGGCGCAGACCGTCAGATATATCTTTATCGGCGGGATCGGATTCATGGGGGAACAGGAGATTGTTTTCTTGATGCAAGTTAGGGTGCGAAGTGGAATGCTGTGCGCTTGCAGCGCTGTCATAGAACATGCCTCTGACACCTCGTTCTTTGTTGTCATTCCCAGACGAGGTGTCCAGTGCTGTCAGGAGTCCATCCTTCATCTCCATGCTATGATGGCGGGATACAGCCGGAGGCCGATGATGGAGGCCTCTTAAAGATGAGACGTCCTCCGGTGGCAACAGTGCTTGCTCCTCTGCCAGCAACGATGCGTGGCCCTTCGGAAGAAGACGAGGCTGATTTTTCACCCATTGCTGGGAGTGTAATCTCTTGAGATGAAGACGCTTGTCCACATTGACAACACTTAGTGGATTAGGTTGAGGACCTCGTCGTCGGATATCAAACGGGGAAGGGCGGGTCGCTGCGCAATGTGGTTGCTCGTCCAGCTCAGAGGGCGGAGGGACATTTAGGTACTGCTTTGTTGTCTGATGGCCTGATGGTAGCTTGCTGGTTGCGATGATGATGACCTCCTTTCCTTTTGCTTTACACGCATCCAGGAGGATTTTGAGGATGCCCCTGTCACCTGAATTAACGGCGTAAGCGAGAGCGGACAAGCCGGAGTGGTCCTCCAGAGTTGCATCAGCACCGCTTCCCAGCAGGAGGGACACAATTTCCGTTTCATCCTGTCCAAGGCACGCATGCATCAAAGCCGTTTTTCCACTCTTATCTTGAATGTTCGGATCGGCACCGTTTTCCAGGAGGTATCTGTTGTTTTCAAAGACAACGTTAAACAAGAATGCGTGCATTTAGAATAAGGACTTCACGGATAACAAGTACTTACTGGACCATTTTGTGTCTGGGCACACTTTGTGAATCGGAGTGACGTGTCCTGCAAGCCACCATGAGTGGCGTCTCGCCATTTTCATTGCTCTCGTTGACGTAAGCCCCTCCCTCCAGAAGGAGCCGAGTGAGACGAAGGCGACTCAGATAGACGGCCTTCAGCAGAGAATTGCAATCTGTTCGGATCCGTGTTGACTCATCCATTGTCCTGTTGCCTAAAATTTCCAGTCTGCATCTTGAATAACAGGTCGCTCACTCATCCACAGGTGCGCACAGCACAGGGAAATCTGGGGGGGGGGGAAGAGCTATAAGGTTTTTTCCATTTTATATCTTCTGGGTAACAAGTTACTTGTAGTTACTTTAATCTTGTATTCACTACATCCTGAAATAAGAACCAAATGATTGGTTACGGGTGGACCAGTGTTTTCGCACGTCAATCTCAGTGCAGAGGTACAGGTTGAATTCCAGCTGGGGCTTACCTGTGTGGAATTTTCATGTTCGCAGACCTGTGTGGGTTTTCTGCGGGTACTCCAGTTGCCCCTCACATTTCAATTAGATGCACGACATGCAGATTGAACACTCAAAATTTTCCAAAGTTGTGCGTGCGAACGTGGATGGTTGTTTGTCCTTATGTGCCCTGCGATTGGCTAGCAACCGGTTCAGGGTGTCCCTCGCTTGCTACCATAAGACCAGGTGTGATAGGCTCCTAGGAATTGTGAGGATAAGATAAATGAATGGATGATTGGTTAGTTGTGTGGTTGTGCATTAAGTATCCTCGCCAACGTCTGACTCTGACAGTGGCGGTCCGTGCATTTCACACCTAGGCCTTCAGTGAAGTCCTGCTTAGTCCGACTTGAACAAATATCCCTCGTAATACAGTAAAGTCTCGTTATATCGATATCGGTTATAACGATAGTACCGCTTATTACGATATTATTTTCATTTCCCTTGCACATTTCTAGTCTTTTTATGTATAATTAGTACCGTTTAATACGATACCCGGTTGTTACGATAATCCGGTTATTACGGTGCTCCTTTTCATCTCCCGCCGGCCATTTTTGTTGTTTACATCGATATATCCGTCGCGCCATTGGTCAACTTGGTCACGTGTCTTGTTACATGGCAGCTCTCCCGAGCAGACGCCATTTTCAGACGGCAGCTCGTGTGTATCAGACGGCTGCTCGTGTGTCTTCAACAATGGACTGTTTTGGATGCCATCAGAGCAATTTCCAAAGCGTGGAGCACGGTGTCCGAAAACACCATCAAGAACTGCTTCCGTCACTGCAAATTTGAAAATCCAGGGTGCAGTGAGGAAACATCTGCAGCTAACGAAGAGGATGACGACAACATTCCTCTTGCAGTGTTGGCTGAAAAGCTAAAAGTCGCCGACATTGCATCGTATGTCGCAGTCGACAAAGACATTGCGACATTCCCAAGCTCATCAGATGCGGATATCGCAGCGGAGGTCAAAGCCAAGTATGCCACAGTAGATTCCCGTGATGATGATGATGCTGATGACGATGAAGAAGTAGCGACTGAATGCACACCTTTTGCAACTTCAACAAAAGCGTTGCAAGGGGTTGCGGACACGCGATCTTTCTTTGAATCCGTAGAAAATGCATCCGGTTTTTTAGAAACGTTAAACAAGATGGAAGTGTTCATATTAAAATATAAAAATGGGAAGCAGAAGAAGATTGATGACTTTTTTAAATAGCTTACATACATACTAATTGCAGTGTTATGTACATGTACTGTTACATGAATGCAAGCGTTTTTTGCAACAATGTTTGTTGTGTTGTCTGCTGAAGCGTCATGATTTTGAAAATGACTGTACATTCCATACTGTGCATTAAAGGGCAACCAACATCACTTTTTGTGTTTCTTGAGTCAGTCAAAAAGCTGTTGTAACGTCACAGCTGCGCGCCGGCATTCTATTCAGCCACTCTCGAACGTCACGTAAGTTATGTAAACGTTGCAGTTTTTCATCCATGTACAGTATTTAATTGTGTTGCATCCAGATATCTTTATTGTTTGCAACAATCACTGTTTTTCATATGATTGTACATGCTGGCGTTCGTGACTTCGTGTGAATAGAACTTGACGATTTAGCATTGGTTGGTTGCATTTTTGAAAGGAAATAGTCGTTAAAAAGTGTAAAGACGTTTTTATTTTATGCACAACTTTATTTTTCACTTCACTACTGTACAAAAAACATGTTAGATACGCAATCCATGAACCCAATGATGAAATTACATGCCATAACAAAGATGCCGCATTTACGCACCCCCCCCCCCCCCACAGGATCGGATATATCGATAGTCCCGGTTATATCGATATTTTATCGGATTCCCTTGCGTATCGATATAACGAGACTTTACTGTACCATAATTTATGACACAACGGCTGGAGATATCATTTACAAAAGCACACGCACGCAGTACTGGGCGTGGCATCACCTCAATCGTCTACAACACAGGCTATTTTCCGGAGCAATTACACATCAATAAATCTGCATCAGCAATTAGAACTCGTCACTATACGCGATACTGCAAACACTTAAAAATAAAAGGAAATTTAAAATCATTTGTCCACAAAGTTTTATGAAGTCCACCAAGAATATGCAATCTTTAACAAGACTTTACGCTGAATTACAAAATGTCAGTTAAATATAAGAAAAACAACAAGGCGTTCACAAAACAAACTATTTGTTGAAAATAAAAGTAAACAAATCTTTTTCATTTGTTCTTGAGAATAGGCTTACCTACATGCGACAGCGAGTTGTCCTCTCCTTCAGCCATTGTGGGTTAAAAAAGCGAGTAGATATACTTGTTTTTTCTGCTAAAGTTTCCGGGTTTCCGGGCTGAGGTAAAGTGAGTATCCAATCACAGGACGCGTACGTCATGTTCAACGCGAGGCCCTCTAGCTGGCCTTACTGTGCCAACTCGTGATCTGATTGGCTATCGCAACTGTATATCAACTACATGTGCCCGTTCATGTACAGCGCACAGACGCCCTCACAGTTGATTCTGAAGGCGTCGGTCAGATTTCATACAGCCTGGCGACACAAACTAGCTGAATTCTGATTGGATTAAAAACTCTGACCTAAAACTACAACACTGAAAGGAGCATAACCAAATGGATATAACATCAAGAAAACAGTATGTAGAATAATTATATATATAAAGTCTCGTTAGATATTTCCGAAAAAATATTTTTTTATCCGACCCTGTTTGCATGTTTTTCTCCGTGCGTGCATATGTAAATTGACTTTTATTATAATTATGATAATGATGTCTGATTATCTTAGCCCAGCAGAGAAGGCCTTGCTGGCCCTGACGGCCCACCACTGGACTCTGACTAAAAGCTGCCCATGCCCTGAATTGGTCACCAGGCAATCAGACACACAAGTGAAATTGTCATCCATACAAAACATGATCGCTGGAGTTGATCACATGTGAGAGACAATTGCGTCAACCGCAATATGACCCATACCTTTAAAGTTATTCTTTAAAACTGTCTCCATGTATAAATCAATCAAATTACAGATTTTGGAAATGAAGTGACACTATTATTGATAATTAAATTATTGTTGTGGTTCTTGAAAGATATTAAATATTTCATGACATCAAATATTTCATCAAATTTACCAAACTGTCATAAAAATACACCTTCCCATGCGAGGTTCTGTGAATGACATTTTATCTCCTCATAAAACAAAGCCTTTTACTGGTCGATAGAATCCCAACAGGCTGCTTTTGTGTGTGTGTGTGTGTGTGTGTGTGTGTGTGTGTGTGTGTGTGTGTGTGTGTGTGTGTGTGTGTGTGTGTGTGTGTGTGTGTGCGCGTGTGTGCGTGCGTGTGTGCGTGTGTGTGTGCGTGTGTGTAAGATGACATTCATGCCCCCATCCGTTTCATTGAAGGGGCTCGCCAGGCCTTGATCCACCCATGACTCAAACAGCATACCTAATGATCGAGGAAGGCAATCGTGAAATGTCATTCCCAAACTTTTTATCACTTAAGGAAACAAATATAAATAGTTTCCTTGTCTATTCTTAAAGACCTGCAGTGCAAAGCATGTAAAATGATGTGGCTTACTCACTCGTATGTGATGAGAAATATCCGCACTGATGATTCATGGCAGAAAAAGTGGATACACTTGTATGAAGTGATCACTGACAATAAATACAACATAGATGTAACACACAATCGTCCTCAAGTTCTTTGGACCTACCGTACCTTAATGAACATCATGTTCGCGATCACTGCAGATTCCCTCTGACTGGTTGAGGTTGTTATCAGCATCAGATCTCAGGAGAATCCAGCAAGATAAGCAGCCACTGGGGCATTGGAGCAACCGATGAAAGGAGGCAGCCAAGCGTAATATATGTCACAGAGTGGGAGGCGTGCAGCCAATGACAGCACATAGCAGTGTGAGCAAAACACAGTCATGAAATTGGTCTTTGGTAAAGCATGTGCGCACTCACTTCTCTCCATCTCCAGCTGTTCACACTGACGATTGGGAGGTAAAACAAAAGGCACCTCTCACGTCACAGGAAAGTTCAAGGCTGCAAACTGATTTGTTTCAGTCAAGACTTGCAGAGCACGTCAACCGTGACTGTTAAAAATGCCCATGTTAAAAATGAGAAAAGGAATATCTTGAAAAATATCTTTTATTTTATAATACCTTATTAAAATGTTTAATCCAGACTTGACAATGAGGGGGTTATCCTATAATTCATGATTCATCTACTTTTTTTTCCTCTTCCTTTCATAACTTTGCTGCTGTGAATTGAGAATGTCTCCATTGTGATACAGATAAAGCTTATCTGGTCTGATCTGGTCTTATCTTATACGTAAAGTCTCGTTATATCGATATTCAAGGGAGTCCGAAAAAATATCGATATAACCGGGACTATCGATATATCCGACCCTGTTTGCATGTAATTTTCTCCGTGCGTGCATAGGAATAGTATCGATATAACCGGGACTATCGATATATCCGATATCGATATAACGAGACTTTACTGTATTACAACCTAAAGCAGTGTCTGAAATAACATCTGCCCAGATGCCCGGTGCGTGCAACTTTTACGTAGGGCATACAACTCACAAAACATCTCCATCCGGGTGGCCGACAACTTTTTTGAAAAAAAAAAAAAAAAAAAAAAAAAAAAAAAAAAAAACATTTTTTTTTCAAATTAAACATTTGCTTTTGTCAATAAAACAAACGTTTGAACGAAGATTTCGAAATCTGAAAAAATTAGTCCGATTTTGAACTCTTCATGAGGTTTGGAAGTTTCAGATCATTTGGCAATTTGCATACTTGGCATGGCAGCCAATCAGAAGCCTGCTTCCGGACTTTCCTGAGCGTTATAAGGTCGTGCATTTGAATATCATTTTCCGAGGTCGATGCACAGAACCTCAGCCCCAGAAGATTCAAAAGAAGTGAACAAAATTTATGATGCTACAAAACGTAAACGTACATTATCCCGTGACTGTAAAGTGTCCTTAGAGTTTTGAAAGACGCTAAGAAATTAAATTACTTTTATTAATAAAAGCATAACGCAAAGATTGCATTGTGCAACATGCCAAACAGTATATGGACAAACAAACAACAACTGGAGCAAAATCATTATAATACTTGAATTAATACTTAATACTTTGCAACAATGGGTTTTTTTGCGATTAGTCGTCTTATTGTGTTTCAAGTTGTGAAAAACGGGACAGGCAACTTTATGGCCGGGCAGGCAACTTTTCAGAGTTGTCTGCCCTGGTATCCGCTAACTTTTTGTCATGAATCAAAGCAACAATAAAGAAAAGAGGAGAGGGGGGCCTTGTTCAAAAGCACCTGAATGATTCTCAGGAAGCCATCCACTGCTGCCTTTTGAGCTCATTATTGTCTTTACGCCATGATCAGTTTATCACTTTGTAAACGTGTGTGGACAGTGTTGCTTCTATCCATTGAAGCCAGCAGACATTTGCTGACATACTGTGTTCATCATCACACCGCTGGATTTCATTCATTTGAGGTCTGCACTCACACTGTAAAATCTTGTTTACTTTTCCCAGCAACTCTGTTGGTAGATTTGACGTTATTCTTTGGGTTGTTGTTCATTGGATAACAAATGGGCTTAACTGTCTAGACCGGTTTAATGTCACGTGTGCATACGTAATCAAAATCAATGAAAAGGTACGGTTAGTAAATCCCTAATATCATTCTGAATCAGACAAGAATCAGATTTTTTTTAACTTGTTTTTGCCTTGAAGGTGTTCTAACCTTTGTCTGCCGCACAGCTCACAATGCACCCGACACCTCTGGCCCCTCCAATGGGTGGTGAGCCCTCGAGAAGGGGGACCCATGTTTCCTCTTCGGGCTGAGACCGACCGGGCCCCATGGGTGTAGGTCCGGCCACCAGGCGCTCGCCAACGATCCCCATATCCAGGCCTGGCTTCAAATAGAGGCCCCAGTGACCCGCATCCGGGCATTTATCTTTTTCTTCATAAGGGATCTTTTGATTCATACTTTGTCTGGCCCCAGGAGACCCCAGGGACGAACCAGGACTGTCTCCCGGCTGGCCTGGGAACGCCTCGGGATCTGCCAGGACGAGCTGAAAGAAGTGGGTGGAGAGAGGGAAGTCTGGGCTTCCCTACTGAAGCTGCTGCCCCCGCAACCCGACCCCGGATTAGCGGCAGAAGATGGATGGATGGTGTTCTAGCCCACATCAATAATTATAAATGCCTTAATTAACAGAAAATGTTTCATGTCCCAATTTAAAGCTTCAAAAAGTCTGTAATTTGATTATGTAAGGTTTAATCTTTCCGCATGTCCTGTTTTTGTTTCAAGACACCTTTTCTCAAATTGTCATTGCTATAAATTTGAATATAAACCCACAGCCTGTCCCTTTCAATATTATCGAGTTGGTGGGTGGGTTCTGTTGAGCTGCAGCATACTTGTTTTTTATTAGATACCTTTAAATGTTCATTTTTTTCAGTCTTAAAAAGGTTTAAAATAAAACTCTCAATCTCTGCAGAAAATATTATTGGTGGTTACTAAAAGTGACATTGAAGGACAACCGACATCACTTTTTTGTTTCCTAACTGACATCAGAAAAATGTTTTATAGTATCTAAAATACCAACAATACGCAGTATGATATTTTTATTCAAATGCAAAACACCAATAAAAATGACTTAAAGTGTCCAAAATCTGCAAAAAATTGAGCTGCAAATTGGGCATTTTCAGAAAGTCCCTCCCCCAGTTCGTGACGTCACGCCAAGACGTCTTGCATTGATGGAGAATAAAAAGAATGGCTTCAGATTCGTAGAATATGCTTTCTTGTTACACATCCAGTTATGAATATGATTCAAATAGTTCTGAAGAGGAAAGCATAAATGTTTGCAATCGATTAAAGAATTTATTCCATGCCATTTTGAGGCAACAATGGGGAGAAACGATCACCAGAAAAGAGGCACAAAATGGCGACCTCCTGTGGCCACCTCCGTTTCCACAGGATGATAAATTCCTTACATGGAGCTTGGTCGCCCTCTTCTGGCGGCTTTTTGGTGCAACACGAGGTTTTCAGACCAAACAAGTACAGCAAAATACATTGACGTGACGGAAGGACCGCTATAATGTGTCCTTTTTTCGGTCAGGGGCGTTCCTTCAGTGACGTCACGTACTGACTCGTCACCAACTCAAAAACAAGACTTCCAGAGTATTCAGCGCGAGTCTTAAAACGTAAAATATAGCTATATGCGGTGGAATCTTTGTAAAATACGCTCAGTAGAAGTCATTTTTTTACAAATTATGGACACAACTTGTCCGGAGACGTCGGTTGTCCTTTAAGAGAAATTAAATAATAAAGTTATTGAAAAGTGATCTGAAAAAAAAAGTGACATTTAACTTCAGAATAGTTGCAGTTGGACCCCCTGCCCCCCGCTCCGGAAGGGAGAATCCATTTTCGAGAGAATGGTTACTGGTATGTCTATTCTTGAGATGCATTAAAAGAATAGTCCGTTTCAAATATGTATGCTTATATGACTGCACGTATACCTTCTTGCAATATATTCAAAATCAAACAATTGGCATCACAACACCAGACAAGTGTTGCAGGGCACAGGGCAGCTATTCACCGAGAGGTCAGATCCAAATTTGATGCTGCATGTCAAACTGCATTTTGTATTTCCTTGGGTCGTCTCAGTGTGCTATTAAACTCCAAACTTTGTGTGTGATAAATACACAGAGACATCAGGAATGGGGTAAATACGTTTTCACAGCCCTGTAGGTAAAAGTAACCTGGCAGGGGGGAGACGCAAGACGATGACGTTTCTGGAGTTAAAATAAACCACCGTCCTTCATTCACTTTTTATCTTCATCCAGAATCATTTGGTTGTGAATTCCACATAAACTGGTTCGACAAAATAATTGACCGAGCATCCCCGTCCCTCTAAAAATAAGCACACATTGATCTGGAAATGAGTTTATTGTGCTACGGGAATTACACGGCAGGGAGCATGTCATCAAGTGTTCATAACATGTCAAACAGATGTGAGCATCTTTCCCTTCCTCAGCAGCGGTTGTGTTACTTCCAGTATTGAGCGTAGCACCGAGCCAAGACGAAAGGGCGGCAAGATCAACTTCCTCAAGGTAAACACAAAATCAAATTCCAATGTAGGATGCACTAAGATTAGAACCATGCTTTCCACATTTAAAAGCCTTTTTCCATCAATTTAAGATTATACAAGCAATTCCCGCATTCCCGCATTTTAGATGCGTTAAGTGGCCAGATTAATGCGACACAGTAAGCAAAAAAATAAAAATCACATCTTGGAACAAAACCATAATGCTGATTGAAGGCATTGACGACTGCTTGCCTCCTACTCCACAATCGAGTCAACCAAATATTTTCACCACACCAAAAGCGAGAGGAAAGTAACAACGGATAGTGAAGGAAGCCAATGTCACCGACACTTGACAATATCACAAAATGTAATAATTTAGCGTTTTATGGTTAAAAAAAACTCGTACAGATTGAACGCAAGCCGGAAGCTACAACTAAAACCAATACACAAACACTTTTTTGTTTCTCTATTACAAGTGAGGCTGCAAATACACTGCCGCATCTAACGCTTAATCACCAAAAAAACTACAAGAAAACGTTTGGAGGGAAGCGACGACGCCGAGGTGATGGTGGACTTAATTGAAACAGGTGAATACAGCTTTTGTCTTCAAAGCGGTTTCAACTGACACTTACAAAGTATCGTAATCCTTTTTATCCTTTTTGCCTTCGCCCTCAAAGCTATCTGCCCCGTCGCTGTTCTCGTGGCGACGCTTGCGGCTGCTGTTGACAGCGAAACGAGGGTTCGTCTGTGGGAGGGGGTCCATGTCCAAAACTTTATGAATGTGACGGAATGCCAACAGCCTCAGTGCAAACTGTAGAGAAGACACATGCACCCATTTGGGACTTCAGTTGAAATCATCATGGAATTAAATTAACATTTGAGTATGGTTTAACATGTCATCCCTCCTGTTTGTTATTCTGACAGAAGTTTCAACAGTTGCGCTTCAACAAAAATGACTGCACGCAATCCGCATTAGTGAACTGGCCATCGGTGTCCATGCATGAATTACGATAAGCATTATAAGCATTAGAGGACAACCAACAGCATTTTTTGTTTCCTAACTGACATCAGAAAAACTTTTTATAGCATCTAAAATACCCAAAACACGCAGGCTGGTATTTTTAGTCCAATGCAAAACACCGATAAAAATGCCTTAGTGTCCCAAAACTGCCACAAAATGAGCTTGGAAGTGGGCAGATTCAAAAAGTCCCGCCACCCTGTTTGCGACGTCACTATTGGTCACACACTGCCTTGCTCCAGAATCAAAACAATGGCTTCAGAGAGTTCAGATTTGGAGAATATGCTTTCTTGTTACTCAGCCAGTTATGAATATGATTCAAATACAGTGATACCTCGGTTCTCGACCATAATTCGTTCCAGGACCCTATTCGAAAAGCGATTTGTTCAAACACCGAAACAATCTCTTTGCTCCTGTCACTTGCGAGTTGACAGCGCGGGGGGTGGGGGCTGCCTCTTCCGGCCATTCTCCACCTGCTGTCAATTCTCTGATCACGGACACGGGGCATTTATACGGTTCGCGATCACCCCGCCGGATGATTGACTCAACTCGCCACCGTACCTGGACTCTTCCTTCGATGCGCGAGTGTATCCGCTCCGAGGTATTTTCCCTGCGTACCGTAAATTTATGTCATCTTCCGGGATTGCGTTTTGATTCATTTGTAACCTTGCTGTTTGCCGGCAAATATTTTGTCAGATTCCGTGAATCTTGATTTTACGGACCGTAGATGATTATTTGCTCAATAAGGTGTTCAAAGTGGTACACCTTGCCCCATCAAATTTAAAATGAGAATATTCTGGGGAAAACTCAATAAAATTAAAACATCTTGTCATTGCGTGGGTGTGTGTGTGAATGTACAAAGTCAAGAATGGACTACATTCTTGGTTTGAAGTCGATTCATAGTTTAGCCCTAAATGCAAGCATTTTACACATGCCATTTTGCAACGTCAAAAATATACAGAAGAAGAATTAAGAGTTTGTACTTGGGCACTCAGGGTTATGTCCTCTCTCTCCTGCTCTCCAATTGCTGTCAGGGTGTCAACAGCACTCTTTTCACAGGGATCCATCAGTCCAGGCCCACCTGTTGAAATAAATACATCAGAGAATCATGCCTCTTTATCAATGTAACATACTAAAATTTTGGATGAAAGTTAAAAGCTGGACCTCGAGGGAACCCATTTATTTGAAGATATTTTTCCCTACAAGTTAAACAATGATGGAACGAGACAGGCTACGGATACCACCTCAGAAATGGAGTTACGATCAGTCACCTCCTCACATGAATGACATAAAGGGACATAGACTCCCTGATCCACACAACCAGGATCTACAGCAGTGACATAGATATGTCATTCATGCTTGAGAAATGTAGTCGGATTGTGACTTAGAGGGGCAAGGATGTCCACACTGAAGGGGCCTCACTCTCTAAAGCAGGGGCCGGGAACCTTTTTGACTAAGAGAGCCATAAAAGTAAAATATTTAGAAATGTTTTTCAGTGAGAGCCGCACGCACGCAAACGCGCACGCGCGGCCACTTTTCAACAAAATGTCAGAATGTTGTTGTTGTTTTCCTTTCGGCTTTTCCCTTCAAGCGGTCGCCACAGCAAATCAGTGTCCTCCATCCTCAGAGGTTCGATCCGCATGTTTGTTTTGGCCAAGCTTTTACGTGGGATGCCCTTCCTGACACAACCCTCTGTATTTATCCGGGCTTGGGAACGGCACAGGAAGACTTGTGTCCCTTTGTGGCTACAGAACAAGCAACTCGCTCAGTAAAAGGCTCCCAAACACAAAACTATACTCACCATTTGATGACAATACTCTGATCTTTAAGATGGATCTTTAAGATCCTTATAGGTGCTTTATCTCACCCCAAAAAACAAAAATCACGTCGGTGCGCTGCCTGATGTATTATTTAAACTTATTTAAACTGTGATACTACTCACCATTAACATGAATGGTTTTCCGTTCCTCATGATTGGTAAAAATCCAGCCAAACGCTAGGAATGAAAGTCAACTTGCCAGGTCAATAGGCGAAGGTACCGCTAGCTAGCCTGCACACAGCTCATTAGCTTGCACACTTGCTTTCTGCTGTCTCTCGCAGAAGTAAATTGATGCTAACGTTAGCATGGGCCTTGTCAAAGTGCTCGTGACATTCGCCTGTTTCATCAATGGTATTGTTTCATTGCAATCAGAACGTTTTCTATCAACAAAGGCGAATCCTATGGTTTATTCAACCTGACGTGTCCGATATTATTCATCTTCTTTTTTTTTTTAATCGTCGGGCTTATTTAAAAGGGGTGTTTACCTGTTTCAACGACGGCCAGAATCATCAAATCAAAATTGCGCTTTCCACCAACTGCCGCCCAAACAAAAAATGAACAGCGAAAAGGCGAGAATAAGTATTTAGTATTATCGGCGAGCAAGATGCAATCATCAAAAGAGCAATATATGGCTCGCGAGCCGTAGGTTCCCGACCACTGCTCTAAAGGATCAACATCACACATTGAGAACAAGAATAAACCCTCAAGCTTTCTGGCTTCTGGTAAAGGACCCGAGCTAAATAAGGGACGGACAGCCCCCGAGGGGTGAGACGAGGAAATTAAAAGAAATAAAATCTTGTAATCTTACCAGAAAGTAAAATCCCAGATGAAACACATTCAAAGACGCGCCTCAATGCATCGCCAGGGCTAAGCGGTACAGAGGCGCTACTGATGGCCTTTTCCACGAGCAGCTCCATGGCCTAAAAGGGGGAGAAGAGCTTACAGTTTTAGATACCCAACATTTAATTTAATAACAGACAAGGTCCAAAGAGGGAACTAGGAAGAAAGAAAATAATAATGATAATAATTGTATTTTCGAACTGATAACTGCTATACTACGGTGGGATCAGACTGAGGCCTTATAAACTTGATTCAATTATAGAAATTATTGATTTAACAGCAATTGTTAATATGTGGCCATCATATATGATGTGTGAAGTACAAAGTGATGTTTGAAAACATGGCAACTAAATTCCGCCTCTCTCCTCCATCTCAGATGGCGCGAACTGGCAAAATCATTTTTGCATTTTATTTTATGTGCAGCAATCCCAAATCAAGTCCAAGAAGGTGACTGAGAAAATACCCAAGCTACAGAACAACTTCTCACATTATTCAGAAGACAAGATAAGAACGCCTTTAATTGCACCACACATTGGGGAAATTCCAAGGGGCAGCTATGTGTCTATAAAAATACATGTGAAAAAGAAGTCCAAGATGGCGCCCGAGTAGGCAGCCTCAGCAAGTGCTCTTATGAGCCTTGCTTTTTTTGGTTGTTTTTGTCTTGTTTTGTGTTTTCTTTTGTCACTTTGTGTTGTTGTGCATCGTGTGGAACGGATACAGATTGTTTTTCAGCATTTTTGACCACGACATTCATCAAGGAGGAGACTGTGCTGAGCGGTTGCGCCTTTTCGGCAGCATGAATATGCCAGTACTGTTTTTGAATGGGAGGAATGTCGGTGCCATTCCACTGTCATCGCTGGACATCACTGGGGCCATTGTGCTTTTTTTGCGCCTGTAATGGGCAGCATCTTCACAGCCCCGCTTTGTTTAGCGAAAGGTCAGTGCTGTTGGACAGTCTGCGGCTGGATGGATGCATGGCTTGAGGAACCCGCGATAAGAAGAAAGGAGCGTCAGCGCAAAGCGCCGATGCGTATGTGGAGCTGTTGCGGCTTGGAATTGAAGCAGATTTATGTGGAACAGGAGATGTGAGACAATCTCTTTTCATCAATGGATGCTACAGCTGCGTGTTTGCTTTCAACATTTAGCTTGTAGTTGACGTGCACATTCCACCATGATGTCCCTGATCCACTGGTGGAAAGACGCTTTGATCCCTCCTCTTTCATCTAGAACTGCTTCATGTCATCACAAAGAGGGTACAGCAAGTCCTGAAGAATGAATGTCTCTATGTGTCTTTGTTTTGTCATAGTGTCTCTATGCTGTCATATTATTTGTTATTTGTTTTTTGTTTTTTTTTTTGACTTAAAGACGGCGCCGAGAGAGTGGCTGCCTTTCCAGCAGCTCATGTATTTTGTTTTTCTACTTTCATTCCTTTCATCACTTTGCTGCTGTGAAATGTAAATTTCTCCACTGTGAGACTAATAAAGGCATATCCAATCCAATCCAATCCAATCCAAAATCTAAAAAAAAAATAATAATAATGACCAAATGTGAATTCATGTCTCCAGGTTCCACCATGGCTGGCCCATCCTCCCACAGTGCCTACTTCCTTCAAGCTCCACTTTCATATTATGGCCGGCCGGCCCTAAAGGCCGGACCAAGGCAGCATGGCTGTGGGGCGGTGAGGTGGGTGCAAGGAAATCTTTGGTACCAAGCTGGCTGTTCAATTTGGGGTGACATGAACCAATGGACTGTGGGATGCACAAGCTACTTGCATCTACCCGTTTACCAATCAGGCTCTGATCAACAAGCTCAGACCCCTCCTCCACAAAGACAGAAAAAAAATGCCATAGCTAGATAGCTAAATAGCTAAGAGCATATAATCACATCATGTATATTTCCTATGTGTATGAAATATAGCATCTGGTGGTTTCTTATGTATATGTTTCACTACTACTTGAAAATAAAAAAATGGATTGTGGGTTGAAGCGTGGGGCAGAAATTGAGAAAATAATTACAGTAAAGTCTCGTTATATCGATATCGGACATATCGATAGTCCCGGTTATATCGATACTATTTCTATGCACGCACGGAGAAAATTACATGCAAACAGGATCGGATATATCGATAGTCCCGGTTATATCGATATTTTTTGGGACTCCCTTGAATATCGATATAACGAGACTTTACTGTACATCCAAAGAGAATTTCCACAAACTTAAAAATGTCCAATTAGTCACAGCTATAGACAAGACCAGTGTAGTATTTTTATGATTTACATCGTTTTGTCATCGAAATCAGCACGCGAAGAAGGGGAGACACTCACCCATCCTGGGAAGGAAGACCAGGTTGGAGCTCGCTGACAGAGGTCTCGGAGTATCCGAATGATAATCACGCACGACTGCAATCCATTTGCTCTAGCCTTGTGATATAATAAGGTGACACATTCATATGGCAAATCAAGACAGGGTTGCAGAATTCATTCTTTGCGGTCCAACAACTACTGTGCATAATGGAAGCTTGAGTATGGTTTAAGGCATTAATGAGCCATCAAAACTTGCAATCAGCTGCCATTGCCAGTAGTCTTGGACCTCAACAGTTAGTAAGTGTTCAAAGTTTGCAAGATGCACAAGAAAGGCTGACTTTCCTTGTCATCTTCTAAACCCTGACCCAAAGGTTGATCAAGGAAACCCACAGACATGTATCTCAAAATACAAAAGTTCATCTGAAAGAGAATGGAGACTGAAGGACCACAGGAAGTCTGGAATAATGTACCTGTGATATAGCACGGCAAGTGGCATCACAGGAAATTAATCAGGCCTTCCTACGTCTCTCAATCCCCATTTTGTACATACATCGAATAAAAGATCAACTCTGCACAATTTGGTGCAAATTACAGTGCAGCCTTATGGAATCCTTTGCAATTACAATTGAAACTGGGATGCCAATTTTTAGACAGCATTTATATTTAGGACAGAAAATGGTCACGAATCAAATTCTTTAAGTGGATATTTTCCTCACAAATAGAAGAATCAAAGGTGTACGAATAAAAACAAATTAAACAAATAATGCATCTCATAAGGCTACAATAATGAAGTAAAATGATGTTCCGAACCTGGAACCACTTAGCGTGGCGCAGAGCAGCCAGAGCGTCAAGGCTTTTTTGCCTGTCCAAGACGTCCGCTGGGTCTTTCACCAAACCCGTAGTTACATCTAAAAATGGATTTGAAGTGTCAAAAATGTTGATGAGGAATGGGTGTTTGACCAGGTCAGCAAGGCTGGCAAATAACAAATATATTGCCACACATACCAACGATTCTTTACAAAGCAGCCGACATTTTTTTCCTCTTCAACATTAATCCTATGAACAACATCTCCATTAACAATCTGATTGACTGGGTAACTTCACTCTGAGACTGGATGTAAAGTTTATTTTTTATTTTTGGGAGGGACTCAATATTGTAGATTGCTTTATTTTGAAACCACCATAGTCGAGTAACTGAGTTCACGCTACTTTGGGCTGACGCTATTTGCAGCCATTACCATTTTATCAGGTAATTAGAGTTGGTGAAGTTTTACTTTTCTTCAATGATCAAGAGAACAAGTAGACCCTCAGTTCAACATAGTGAAAGATGGCGTATCTGGATGACCATTAAAAGGTGTTGTACAGTCAAGACAAAAGTAAAGGCCAAGACAGTGACCTGATAAAAAGTAGCATGGCAATGGTAGGTGTGGCAACATTTTAGGGGTATGGGAAAACCTTGGTCAAAAATCCTTCCGGGACTGGTTGGCCCTACTTAAAGCTCTGATGGGAAATATCAATGCAATTTTTTCTTTTTACTTTGGTCAAAAACAAGCCCCCCCCCCCCCCCCCCCCCCCCCCCCCCCCCCCCCAAAAAAAAAAAATCACGTCATTTTGCTAAACATATGAATACTATGAAAAATGACCAAAATGAAGCAGCGATGAGTGCTGAAGGAGAGAAAAACAATGCCAGCAATCAAGAGGTTAGGATATCACTGCATGCATACCTGCAGGCATCACTGGGCTGGATTAAGACATCAACAGACAATGGCTGTCAATGGCTGTGCGCAGGTCCAACCAACCAGTCTACCAAAGCCTTCATACCTTAGCCTCAATAATACTCCCCTAAGAAAATAATTTCTTCATCTACTTCTCAGGATTAGAGTTCATGGCTAAGGTGCTAAGACGTTGTGTGAATCAGGCATTGCTGGAGGTATCTCTTACATGTGTTGAGACACATTTTGAATCCAAAACATGTCATATCTACTCAGGGGAGCACTTTGAATCAAGAGACAGCATGGTGAGCTGGTCACCAGAACACAAGAATACAATTTGTTTCCTGTGGAAAATAGAGTTTCTCCTTCTCATTTGCGGTGGAGGGGATTCTGATCTGCCGTGAGCCAAATGATGATTTCAATGCTTGGTTAAAAAACAAAACAAAAAACAAATAAACAAATAAAGACACTTTGCTTGACACAATGGACTATATCTTACAATTAAAAAAACAAACGTTTGTTATTGCTGAGTCCTGTACAAAAACAAATTATATTTTTTAAAAAATCCTACATTTAAATTTCAAATGTATTATGATTAAAATACAGCCAGAATCCCTGACAACACAGGAAACAAAATTTCTCCAGGGTATAACTATTTATCACAATGCAAACACTGATCATGCTTTGCTTGAAAGGATAGCATCTGAGAAGAGTTAAAGAGCAGAAAGACTCAAGAGTAATACTGCTGGCACCCTCTTTTGCTTTATATCCCAAAAGTAATCTCTCTCCAGCAATTGCAATAGAGTACAAGTCAAAGGGGAAGAAAAATCTATTTAGCCCCCCAGCATACTTTGAATATCTTCAAAAAAATCATTTGAACCATTTGCGGTTTTACAAATATTTGTAGAAGTAAAGCCTGAAAGAAATAGCCTATATATTTTTTACTTGAGAAGCCAGATGGTTCTGACATGAAAGTACAAGTTGCCAGGTTGCTTCTTTAAGGCCCAAAATATTTTTGTGGCATGCCAGCAGCACAGAGCTCTCAGTGTAAATGAACATACTGGAAATGATTTCTTCTGGAAATAGCAAAGAATATCAGGAGGAATAACAAAAGTTGTTATGGCTTGGCAGACCTCCATCCCGGTCATTTTCCTCTCTGATGACAGGTGAGGTCAAAGTGATGGTCACTTGCATCTTTGGCTCTGTACAGGATGTAAGAATGATGGCTGCTTCTTCGAGAGACCCTTGAACATCATATTTTTCGGGTGCTATTATCTGGAAAGATACAAGTACATGTAAAGGAATCAAAACAGCAAGCAGGCATGTTATTTTAGGCTGTTATTTTTGACCACATGTACGTGCACTTGCTACCCATTTGGTAACAATTTTTTAAACCAACTGTATGATGCAATTATGTATTGTACCCCCATAAACAGTCAGATTGAAGTAACTTGGGCACTAAATACCTTCAATTTGTCACAAAGCAGCATTATTGTTGCAGCAGCCCCAAAAAATGTTTTAGTTGCTCAAACTTTCCGGGTAAAACAAATTTATTATTTTGGTTGAAGATGTTGAGGAGCAGACACCAATTACAGTATTTTCCGGTGTATAAGGCGCACCTCCAATGAATGGCGCATTTTCACGCACTACTTCTACAGAAAGGGTGGGGGGGGGGGGGGGGTAATGGAGTCGGGGGCTACTGACAGTAGTCGCGAAATCTGTTGTGGCTGAATATTAATTACTTCACGTATAAGGCGCACCTGTGTATAAGGCACAGGGTCATCTTTTGAAGAAAATGAAGACTTTTGGGTGCGCCTTATACATTAATTAATAACCCTTTTTGCACCCTGGAACCTGAGAACGCGAAAAGCTGTCCCACTGTAGAAACCACTGTCTCTGAAAGGCTTACAGTGGTCTGTTAATAAAACGAAACAGGAATTAAAAATACAGTACTGTTAGCTGTTTAGGGAGCAGCTCCACAATTCGTGTAAGGAGACTCTTGGTGGGCTTCTCTGAGCAGAGCAGGACTAAGTTGACATTCTTGTCGCCACGAAGAAGCAAACCTTTTGCCAAGACTCCCACCCTCATCACACCTTTCAGGGATCTATATTGATATGAAACAAAGATTGTACATCAAACAGTAATAATAATGACAACTTTCCTCAGAATTCAAATCAAATAATGTACTAAATATTTCCTACAGATAAAAATATTTCCTACAAAGTAAATTGGGAATGTTCATTGAACCCACTGTAAATTTGGATACAATTTGAAAATTGACTTGCTTGCATACCTGTCTATGTCACACCTATCTTTTGGTGGTTCTTTCTTTTCTTTGTCTTCTTCCTTGACCTTGTCTTCATCTGTTATTATGTCTGAAACCAGTTTGAGGGCACGCTCTGTGATTGACACAATCTTCTGGATAGACTGCAGTTCCTCCTCCGAGGGGTAGATTGAAGCATGCTTGATCATGACATAGCGGTCATCTGACGAGTCGGGTCGGCGTAGGGGCTGCTGAGGACAGAGATCTTGAGTTCAATAAAATGTATCTCTTAAAATTTAGTCAAGAGCAATTATGTGTTTGATGGCGAAACGCAAAGCTCCAAGTTCCAAGCGAGACCAATCATATAGTTTTCCACTGATCATGTGGAGTAAAAACGATCAGATTTTAAAAATGCAATTCTGCATGTCAAATCAACAATATTATCAGGCATGCACATAAACTCTGTGGTAAAACAAGGTGGGTACTACACTGGCCAGCATGCAGTCCGGAACTCTCGCATATTAAAAATCTGTGGCACGTGGTGAAGCGTGAAATATCACAACGGAGACCCCACCCAGACTGTTTAACAGTGGAAACTGTACATCACGATACATTGTCATGTACAGCCCATCACTTACAGATTTATGTATGACTCTGGAGTCTATTGCTTGACATTGCTAGCTAATTGCCTTTTGCTTTGAGACAAGCAAAGTTTGTGTGGCCAGGCAAAACAACAAAAGGTATATTTCATTCAATCACCAATTTCCTCTAAGCTGTGCAACTGTATTCTGGTTGCACACTCTCAGATCAAAAGAAAACTGACCCAGTGCTGTGAACGCATTGCAAATGAATTTTGCTCTAGCGTTTAATATAGGTGTACGAAGAGTTTTAGCCCCTAATCATGCCTCCAAAGAAAGTAAGTGCTGCTTAAAGTGACAAAACAAAAGTAGTGCGTACAACTATTGCATTTATGAATTGCAAAATATGAAGGAGGTGTGCGAGTGTCTGATCTGGAGAGGGAATACAGCATGGAGAAATCTACAATCATTGTACTAAATTCATCCTGTCTACTTGATAACTAATGTTAAGCAGATTCCTTACTCACAGACAGTGTATTGTCGGTGTTCAAATACCTGACATGTTTCGGCGACTACTTCCGCCTTCGTCCGCTTGCCTGTCAGTTCTGACAGGTAGGTCACGCCCTCATAGCAACACCAGCTGAAAATGGCGCGTCACAGCAACATCCGTGACACTCTGACGAAGGCGGAAGTAGTCGCCGAAACATGTCAGGTATTTGAACACCGACAATACACTGTCTGTGAGTAAGGAATCTGCTTAACATAAATCTACAATCAGTACGATATTAAAGAATAAGGAGGCTGTGAAATCTAGTGATGTTGCTGTGGGAGTGAGAGCAAGTGTCATTGGATAGATATTTTAAGAGAAAAGAACATCCTGTAGCCGAGTCATCCGTAGCTGTCACGTTCCGAGTGAGAGTGACGGCAGCTGACTCGTCGGAAAGTAGTGGAATGTTTGTGATCCCAAAGCAGGTGGCAGAGACGTATACTACCCAAGCAGGATGTTTATTCACAAATAAAAGAAAACACAGCGAGTAAGAAGGCAGGGGGTGATCCGACCCACTTACTACGCCAAAAAGCAAATGGCACACGAGGGTGCAAAATTACGCAATCATCAGTGAATCATTCCCACGATCCACTAAATTCGAATTATTAACGGCAGTTTGCTGCAACGAATAGTCATTACCCTCCACAGACTTATTTGATTGTTAAAAAACGAGGAGATGTTTGTATGCTGCCTGTTTTTAATGTCTTTTAGAGTTTTACTCCTGTTCGCACGCTCCATATTGCAACCTACCGCCATGTTCGATGTAAATACTGCGGTGCACCATGGGTAAATAAATATTCGATTATCGAAACAAATGCAGGTTGATTATGGCTAGATATCAGTAAAACAAGACGGCAGACAACAAAAGTTAAAACCTCTGAAAAAAACAAAGTTTTCAATTGCTGTTTAACTAAATGTATTTCTTTAGCTATCACAACAGAAGTATATCAGATGTGGCACAGAACATGGAGCAATATAAACCAATCGTAAAAGACTTAGGAGTTACAAAGTTGCGCCAGTGGCTGTCAAAATGCGCACGTGTCACAAGGGTTAACATGACATGTAAAGTACAGTGCTGAAGCAGTACAAACGGGACGCAAGACTCGTGCAAAAAAAAATTGTGAATCAAATTCATTGCCAACCCATTTCAATATCTATTTTTATACATGTTTTTGCAACCTTATATTTATTTTAGCACCGCTGCACGAGAAGTAGTTTAAAAAGTGACATGCCGGGACATAAATAAATGACTAAAGCAAATAAAAGTTTAATTCTTTTGATATTTATTCTTTGGTTACCCAGGGAAGGCAAGTGCGCTACATGACCAATGGCGACCTGCAGGCCATTTGGGATTCAGCTCGTGACATTGCAGTAAATGACGGCCGGGGAGTTTATTTATCGAAAAGGGAAATGCACGTGACCTTACCAGAGGACCCTGTGGCTGCAAACCTGGGAGACCAGGTCGGACTCCAAGTAGACCAGGAGGGCCAGGTGGACCCTGTGCATACACCCCATCAGGTCCACAACGGCGCTCATCCCAATGGTGTTGTTCTTCCTCCATACGTCGCCAGTACATGTCCTCTTCATATCGCCTGAAAATAAGTTGCAGGTGAACTTCTACCCTTGTCTTTTCACAGCCTTTCCAAAGTAGCAACACACAACCGATCTGAAGTGTGTTTGGGTTTTGGATTGTCAGTGTACATTTTGCTGGCATACCGACTGAATGAAGTGCCATCTGAACCTTAGCCGTAATCACAGTCTGAAGAGAGAGATATTTAATACATCTGTATTGCCTTAAGATTTCCTTCCGGAAAGCAACCCTGTTATTAATTTGGGCCTTGAACTGAAATAGTTTGGGGGCTCCTCAACAGGCAGACATTGGTCATTTTTACTGTATACAGGATGTTGAGCCTTGAACTGCCAGGCAGAAAGAAGACCGAGAGGAAGACCAAAGAGGAGGTTTATGGATGTTGTCAAAGAGGACATGAAGGTAGCTGGTGTGAGAGAAGAGGATGCACAAAACCGGGTTAGGAGGACACTGATTCGCTGCGGCGACCCCTGAAGGGAAAAGCCGAAAGGAAAAGAAATAGACAGACGCTCCCCACCTTACGAATGAGATATGTTCCGAGCGGTCGATCGTAAGGTGAATTTGTTCGTAAGTTGCTTCAGTGCTATATTTTGTATGGAATGTATGTTTAAAGGACAACCGAGGCCTCCGGACAAGTCGTGTCCATAATTTGTATAATTACTTCAAATGACTTCTACTGAGCGTATTTTACAAAGATTCCACCGCATATAGCTATACTTTACGTTTTAAGACTCACGCTGAATATTCAGGAAGTCTTGTTTTTGAGTTGATGACGATCCCCTACGTGACGTCACATTTGGAAAGCCCCTGACCGAGAAAGCAAAACACAATGCATTTTGCGGTACTTTGTTTGGTCTGAAAACTTCGTGTTGATCCATGTTGATGGCAAAATTAGAAGGAAAACAAATAATGCGATGGTGAAACGTTGTGTGTTGCACCAAGACTACTATTTGATATTCGCTGCCACAAATTCCCAGCAATCAAATCGGCCCCTTTCCAACGGAGCTTGGGTGACATCTTGTGCATTTTCTGGGATGCTACATTGCTGTCACTGACGGCTCGAATTGATATGGGAGGACTCCTTTAATCGATTGCAAACATTGATGCTTTCCTCTTCAGAACTATTTGAATCATATTCATAACTGGATGAGTAACAAGAAATCATCTACGAATCTGAACTCCGTGAGCCCATTGTTTTGTTTCTTGAGAAAGGCAAGACGACTTGGCGTGACGTGATGAACTGGGGGGGGGACTTTCTGAAAATCTCCAGTTTCGAGCTGATTTGCGGCAGATTTTGGACAATATAAGTCACTTTTATTGGTGTTTTGTATTTGACTAAAAATATCAGTCTGGGTGTTTTCTGTATTTCAGATGCTATAAAATGCTTTTCTGATGTCAGTTAGGAAACCAAAAAATGGTGTCGGTTGTCCTTTAAGTCAAACAATGTCAGAGTGTCTGACGAAGGCGGAAGTATACGCCGAAACATGTCAGGTATTTGAACACCTACAATACACTGTCTGTAAGAAAATAATCTGTTTTAAATTAGATATCAAGTAGACAGGATGAACGTAATGCAACTACAGTGAGACCTCAACTTACGAACGCCTTATAATACGAACTTTTCATCATACGAACGTCAAATTTATGAAAATTAAGCCTTATAATACGTACTATTTTCATAATACACACCCACCACGGCCGGCGGCACTACTTTCCATACCCCTTCTCATTGAATGCACACGTCGATCGCCTACTTGGTGCTTTTTGCTGATAATTTTACTATTATGGGACCGGAAAATAAACACCACAGGCTCGTGTTCAGCCTTAGTTCAAATGTGGTGCGTTACTATGAATAAATTGAAGAAAGTACCAGCCGTACACGTCTACTCTGCTCTGTTTATTTGTCAACCAAGACTTGGGGTGCGTTCAGGTTCGAGAATAGCGCACGATTTCTTAAGACTCTAGGCTGTTTGGAAAGCATTGTCTAACTGAATGAGCGGTGACAAACACTTACCAACGTTTTTGTGTTGCTACACTTGAACGCACCCCTCTGTCAAGTTGCGATAGAAGTGATTGTGATTGGCTAAACGGTAGAGTCATGTGTCATGGTAAGCCAATCAGAGCTAGTGTTTTCACACACACCGGAACAGCGTGTCAATAGTCACGCTAAATTGTCACATGCGAGTTGACAGCTCGGGCGTGGCCTATGTTCGCGACACTTCATTTCATTGTTGTTCTGCAATTTCATTTCAATTCAATGAGCCACTGTCACCTCACCAGTGACATGATTACGACGAAAGTGCATTGCTACGTCTTGTGCTCCAAATGTTTGCTTGTGCTCCAAGTGTTTGCTTTGCACGAGGTGATTGTTAGATGCGAGTGTGCCATTTTATTCGCCCCGCCCGCCTTCTTTTGTCGCGTTTTATTCCGCGTCCGTGGAATCATCGGACTCACGCCTTTTGTTGTCATAAAATCTCTGCCAGCACCTACGGGACTCGAAGTGAATGCAGATGACATCGAGGAGCTTGTTGCTGACCATAATGAGGTCATCAACACAGAGAATTTGATTTGCCTTCAAGAGGACAAGCAGAAGCAGGCCATTCAACAGTTGATGTGCAGGCTTTTATTGAACAGTTCCATTCAGAAAAGGCTGTAAGAATCATCAACATGATGAATGATAATGTGATGCCTCAGTTTCGTAAGACCTTACAAGTCAGAAAGCAACAGGTGTCAATTAAGAGCCATCAATGACCATCATAATTGTAAATAAATTGACTTTATTATACAGTCCAGTGTATTTCTTTCATTACAATACAATAGCACGTTTATTACACATAGGATAAGGTAGGTTGTGTGTAGTTTTAAGGCTTATTTAGTTGAAAAGTATATTTTATGGAAACCCGGGAACGGGTTAATGGTTTCCTATGGGAATTTCTTTTTCGAGATACACACTTTTCGCCTTACACACTCTGTCTGGGAACCAATTAAGTTTGTAAGTTGAGGTCTCACTGTATAACTGTCCGCTCTGTATTTTTGCTATTCAAGAGAAGAAATCATAGCAAGCATACCGCATTTCCATTCTCCAATGTTCCTCTTCCTCTCGTCTTCGCCAGTATTCCTCTTTTTGCATCTGCTTTCTCATCTTTTCTTCTTGAATTTTCCTTGCTCTTATGCTAGGCTTAACCTCCACCTGTAGCTCTGGGTTCACTTTTTTCTGAAAGTTTGTACAAAGACAACAACAAGCGGTATATTAGCATCATTAAGGACCATAAATATAATTTGTAACTTCATAAAGAACAGAATGTGAAATGTTAACTTCATCAATATTCCTGGGGACATTGAAAGTGTACCTTCGATGGTCCGTTTCAATGTTGTGATAGGGGAAACAAGATTTTTGTTTATATAGTGCTTTCACAACAACTACAAGATTTGCCAAAACAATGTCCCTACAATCATCATTAAAATTGTGAATGCCATGTAAGCGCTATGTTTGGAACTATAGCGATGACAAATTAATGACTGTGCGTTCCTTTGCACACATCAATTTCCCATTGCATGGCATGCCAGATTGCTGATAAACTGGGAGTGTTCTGAGCAAAGTCAAGAATGAATGGGCAAACAATATGAGTGGGAAAGGTCCTCAGATTCAAATGACAAATGTGAAATAAAATTCTTTATAAAAAGTTGCTTTTTAGCTTCACATTGAGTGTCAGATGGACTTCATGCAACAAGGTTTCAAACAATGCTTGCCTTCGGATGTATTTTGCTTTTCTTCCACGTTGCGAGATGACCCTAACAAGGCACTGTAGAAAAGGTCTAACCAAACTGGAGAAAGAAAAAAAAAATCTACTGCCAGAGAGGCCGCCTGCGAGTGCCTGCTTTCTCATCGGCAGCGCTTGACAGTAGGTCACCCACGGGGATCGACCCAGTCGTTTTGATGGCCGTTGATGTATTTTAAGGGAAAAGGTGTAAACTTATTCACGTAAGAGACAGGCTTCTGCCCTCCAGCCTCGTCTCACACTCACGCTTCCCCAAGATGTTTCCATCAATTGCATTGAATTTTTAATGTTTCTAGGTAACAGGTTTAATAAATTTTAATTTTCACAAAATCCCTGTAATTACTTGTAATGCTGTTTAATAATCTGTGGAAACCCTTTTACAGCAGTTTACCATTTTGTTAGGACATTTTAACACTGTTTGAGTACATATGGTCTGTCCTGTCTTTTTTCCTATTTTAGTTGCTTGGTTACGGGGCTTTTGATAAGCAACAAGGAAGCGAGTGAAGGAGGTGTATTCGAGCAAGGCTGTTAAATTCAAAAGAAGTAAACAACATTTTCGAAAGAAGTAAGCAAAACCGGCGTCAGTAATACTAGCAGATGTATTGAAAAATGATGTGGAATAGCTCAAGCCAAAAATATGAGAATCGTTGAATGCTGATAGAAAAGTACAGAGAAGGTCAGAAGGAATTGCATTGTGTCTTTGTAGATCTGGAGAAAGCGTACGACAGGGTGCCCATAGAAGAGCTGTGGTATTGCATGAGGAAGTCTAGAGTGACAGAAAAGTATGTCAGAGCGGTGCAAGACATGTTTCATGACTGTAAAACAGGTGTGAGGTGTGCTGTCGGTGTGACTGTGGAATTCAAGGTGGAGGTGGGACTCCACCAGGGGTCCGTTCTGAGACCCTTCTTATTTGCTATGGTGATGGACAGGCTGACCGATGGTGTTAGACAAGAATCTCCTTGGACCATGATGTTTGCAGATGACATTGTGATCTGTAGTGAGAACAGGGAACAGGTGGCGGAGAAACTAAAGATGTGGAGATATGCCCTGCAAGACGGAATATATGTGTGAATGAGAGGGATCCAAGTGCAAGAGTGATGCTACAGCGAGAAGAGATAAAGAAGGTGGAGGATTTTAAGTACTTGGGGTCAACAGTCCAGAGTAATGGAGAGTGTGGAAAAGAGGTAACGGAGCGTGTCCAGACAGGCTGGAGCGGCTGGAGAAAAATGTCAGGTGTGATTTGTGATAGAAGGGTTTCAGCTAGGATGAAAGGAAAAGTGTATAAAACAGTGATGAGACCAGCCATGATGTTTGGACTGGAGACAGTGACACTGACGAAAAGACAGGAAGCAGAGCTGGAGGTAGCAGACCTGAAGATGTTGAGGTTTTCTTTGGGAGTGACCAAGTTGGATAGGATCAGAGTACATTAGAGGGACAACTCATATTAGAGGCTTTGGAGAGAAAGTCAGGGAGGCCAACTGAGATGGTTTGGACATGTCCAGAGGAGACACAGAGACTATATCGGGAGAAGGATGCTGAGCCTTTGACTGCCAGGCAGGACACCGAGAGGAAGACCGAAGAGGAGGTTTATGGATGTGGTCAAAGAGGACATGAAGGTCGCTGGTGTGAGAGAAGAGGATGCACAAAACCGGGATAGATGAAGGACATCGATTCGCTTTGGCGACCCCTGAAGGGATAAGCCGAAAGGAAAAGAAGTTGTCCCCAAAATATAACCAAACACAGGAAAGGCGTTCACCTACATTTCTTTTACCCAAGTAATGAGTTCAACTAGCACACACTTAGATCTTAAGTATAAATATGTTATTTCCACAATTATAGGGTTTAAGGATGAAAATTTAAGGTGAAGAAACAAACCTTGTATTGCAGGCGATGTCTACGTCCTTTCAGGTGCATTTCTTTCGCATTGGGATCATTGAAACTACATTCACAGAGCTTGCAATGGAAGCGGATCACTTTGCCTTCATCATTTCGGACCTGCAAATCAGTTTCAAATATTCAAGTTGAGACCAGACGTTTACATACACAATATAAAAAGGCACACCTTTCTCCCTCCTGCCATTTAATGAAAACACTGTTCTTGTACTTCAGTTTGGAGTCCGCCAATCCTCCTCCAGCTGGTGCAGAATGTTGTTGTTCGTCTCCTGACTCGTAACTCTTAAGTGGGAGCACATAACTCCTAGTCTGGTATACCTATATATTTTAGGTTTTTTTTTAAGATCCTATTTTTCTTTGGAAAGTTTAAGTGACCTTACACACCTGTTTGGTGCGTGAGGTCTGCAAACCAGACACTGATAGAGGTACAGAGAACTAAGCAAAGACTCAGAGAGGGATCAAGCCTTTGTCGCTGCCCGTGCCTCTCTTTGGAATAACCTCCCACTGCAGGTTTGGCAAGCACATCATTAAAAGTCATCTTAAATTAAATTTGTATTCTTTGGCTTTTGACTCAGCATGAGACTATTTTTAAATTCACTTTTGTGTGCTTTCTACTGTCTTTGCTGTGAATGAATTTTGCTCCACATTGTAATCAGCAGTGGATGTTGTGAAGTGACCTACAAATCCAGTTGAGTTGAATCATTCTAGAATTTAGCAAATGGAAATGATTTTGGTAATTGAAATTGACCAACTACAATTTAATATAGGACAGAAAAAAATATTTAATTAAAAGACAACCGACATCACTTTTTTGTTTCCTAACTGACATCAGAAAAACGTTTTATAGCATCTAAAATACCCAAAACACGCAGGCTGATATTTTTAGTCAAATGCAAAACACCAATAAAAATGACTTAAAGTGTCCAAAATCTGTAAAAAAAATTGAGCTGCGAATTGGGCAGTTTCAGAAAGTCCCGCCCCCAGTTCGTGACGTCATGCCAACACGTCTTGCTTTGCTCGAGAATCAAAACAATGGCTTCAGATTCGGAGAATATGCTTTCTTGTTACACATCCAGTTATGAATATGATTCAAATAGTTCTGAAGAGGAAAGTATAAATGTTTGCAATCAATTAAAGAAGGTCTTCTGGGTCATTTTGACGGATCAAGACTAATGTGAAGTGTCACAGAAAATTGCGTTATTTATGTGTTTTCCTTCTAATTTCGCCATCAACACGGATCAACACGAAGTTTTCAGACCAAACAAAGTAACGCAAAATGCATTGAGGTGATGCAAGATATGTCCTTTCTCAGTCAGGGGCGTTCCTTCAGTGACGTAGGGTGAGGACTCAAAAACAAGACTTCCGGAATATTCAGCGCCAGTCTTAAAACGTAAAATATAGCTATATGCGGTGGAATCTTTGTAAAATACGCTCAGTGGAAGTCATTTGAAGCGATTTTACAAATTATGGACACAACTTGTCCGGAGACGTCGTTTGTCCTTTAAGTATTTGTAAAACCCCAGATTTTTAGGACATCTTTCCAGATTAAATGTGGCCTTAACTGGGCATGCAGAGTTGCAACAAAACTAACCTCTTCAACATAGTCATGGCCAACAGGTTGGACATCACTCTGCAGTGCAGCCAGGGTTGATGCAGAGAGAGATTCAGAAATCTCTGTTTTGACATCAACAGTGCTTGAGGAGGACATTGCCATCTTGGGGGTTTCCCCTTTGCAATCTTCAGGCTTCGTCGTGGTTTGCAATTTACTCCCACCTGCATTGAAAACATGTAAATAAGATTTTAAAGTCATACACCACACGAATCTTGGAAGTTACAAATCTTATGTAACCAAGTCTGACTCTGTGGTTTTAAGTACCTGCTTATACGAGCTTTAGATTATACAAACTATTTGACGAAATTAGTGGTCATCGTCATTTGTAACACTCAAAATAAACTGATCTTTCGATATTCCCCCTTTCCCATTTTTTTATTACCGTATTTTCCGGTGTAGAAGGCGCTCCCAAAAGCCTTCATTTTCTTTATAAGATGCTGCGCCTCATACAAAGGTGCGCCTTGTATATGAAGTAATACAGTACTGAGCTATAACAGGTCTCGAAACTACTATCAGTAGCCACGACTCTATTTCTCCCTATAGACCACAGGTGTCAAAGTCAAGGCCCGGGGGCCAAATCAGGCCCGCCACATCATTTTATTCGGCCCGCGAAAGCAAATCAAGCATGTTAAGTGGCATGATGCTTGCTGAGGTCCGAACCAAAATTTGAAATTGTCCCACGTAAACAGTCATTATGTTGTGACTTCACATTTGAAAACTAGTCATTCATTAATTTGTTGTGTGCTCTATGTAATATTTGAAGGGGATGAAATATTCTACTGGCTTCCCCAAATTCATAACGGCCCCCCTAGAGGAAACCGTAACTATTATGTGGCCCGCGGCAAAAAATTACTTTGACACCCCTGCTGTAGAAGTAGTCCGTAATACCAGGCTCTACTTTATCACCTTGTAATGTGGTGCGCCTTATATTTTGAGAAATATATAATCATATATTATATCTGGAAAACTTCTCTCATTCATTGAAGGTGTGCCTTATAAATTGATAAGGTTTGAAAATACACCCTACATTTGGGGTGCGCCTTAAACTCCGGTGCGGAAAATACAGTTACAAAATTTGATGATATTGAACACTTCAAAGTGTAGTAGTTCATCATGTCAATTTTTGAACTGAAATTCTTAGATTTTGTTGCATAAAATTAACAAATACATGTACAACAGCCTTGGCATTGTGTGTGCGTGCGGTAGTCCTGACATCGAAAAGGAGAGTGGACAGTATATATTGCTGTGTGCCTGTTCAGGTACTGTATACAGGTCCAGGTCCTTTTTTGTATGACCCTATTTTGTTGAGCGGTGGAAGCAGTGGGTTTACATTCGCATGGAAAAATTTCATCAGCCATCATTATCTTTTTTCGTTTTTAACTCACCAACAAAATTAATCTTAGGTGTGTTGACTTTCTTTCCCGGTATGGTAGAATTGGCAGCAGGCAAACTGCTCGCTAATTGATTCTTGACACCACTTGAGCTACTGCTGACCAGGTTAACAGGTTTTAGGTAGGGAGTACTGGACAATGAGGCAGCCACACCAACAGAACTGCTGGCAGAGGAGCTGTTCAAGGTTGAAGTGATGGTTTTGCTTGTGGCCGATGTGCTTGAAGACAAAGTCTGAGTCGCCATGCTGGGTTCAGTCGAGGGAATGGGCTTTCCAAGTTTGGTATGAAGCTTCAAAACCTTTAAGAAATAAAAATAAGCTCAGAAAAACTCATTTCAGCAAGACAACATCAAACCAGTTTGGACTAGTTGGCTGCTTCAATCAATGTAATTATCTCAATCCCCAAAAACAAAATAAACCAACAGTCTTCTCTAGTTTTAAAAAAAGTTTAAAAAAAAAGCAATAATATGGTAAACAGCATTTTATCACTAAACAAAACTCACCCATGTTCTATCCACACAAAAACAAACATCTGTGTTGCATAAAATCAAAGTCAAGTCAAAGTCAGCTTTATTGTCAAATATGTGAATATGCATGACATACAGCACAGATGAAATTACTGTCCTCTCTGACCCAGCATGCAAGGCACTTATAATGCATGACACAGGGATGCATCTGTACAATTAAAAAAGGGGGCAAAATTCTAATACTATTTGTGGGCCCGATTTAACTATATTGCCAAAGTATACAAAACGGATTAAAATAAATCAAAATACATTCATTGGAGCATGATATTTCTAAATTGCAAACGCAAAACCATTGTTTGACTAAAATATATTTTTTTTCTAGTATATCAACAACTTTAATTCAAGACAAAGAATTTATTCATACATAAAATAAACATTTTCTATTTTCTTTAGTTACTTCACAATCAATCCTGTGCTATTTTCATGTGCGACGGTATTACGGAAGAGACAAAGAGAACAGACCTAGCACAATATTTCTTCCAATGTGCGCCAACAGCTCTGAAATCATTCCCATTATCCACTAAATATGAATAATTAACAGCAGTTTGCTGCAACAAATTGTCACTGAACTCTGCAGACCTATTCGTTTGTTTCTTAAAAAACGAGAATGTTTATTTGCTGCCTGTTTTTAATGTCTTTTATAGAGTTTTATTCATGTTCTAACACTCCATAATAATGATACATCATGGATAAATGAATATTTCATTACGGAAAAGCCTGAGATATAATCTACCACGACTTTGGAATGCACGAAAACAAATGCAAGGTGATTATATCGGTATGGCAAGATGGCAGACGACGAAAGTTAAAACCGCTGAAGGAAAATGAACAGCTGTCAATTACTGCTGAAATTAATTTGTGTCTTTGGTTATTTTAACAGACGTATGTCATATGTGGCTCAGATCATGTAGAAATATGCGCTAATCGTAATAGACTTGCGCCGTTGCTGGCGCAGTGGAGTTCCAAAGTTGAGCCAGTGGCTGTCAAAATGCATACATGGCACAAGGCCGCGGCCCAAATACATCCCTGATGATAAGTATTGACATAGGGATGTAATGCAATGATATAACGATTTCCGTACCTTCTGATGTTTGGCTCCTCGAATATGGGCAGCATAAGCATCTGCACCGGTGCAGGAAACGTCACAAAGTTCGCAGCGGAGTTGGTTCTGAGAACTTCGAGCCAATGACCCACCACCACTACCGCTGCTGCTGTTACTGTTCTGTGAAACCTTTAGTGCTGCTTCCTTCTTCTTGTGTTTTTGGCCTTCCAGATGCTCTTTGTAGGTCTGAAATGCGAAAAGTATTCACTTAAGACTATTTTTAACCACATGCTGATTGAGCAAACAGTTTTGTAGAGGCGTTCCAATTAGGGGTTTGCTGGGGGTTGGCTGGAAAATTTTCATTTTTATTACAACTGATTTTTCTCCAATAAACATTTTATCTTTTGATTTGTTACTTAATTGATTAATCATATTCAAAATGTTTGATATAAAATTCAAAACAAAAAATTGCCTCAAATAGTGCAGAAAATGGACAAACAAATCGGTATTCAATTGCTATTTTGATCTGTGACGTCAGAAAATATGGCAAATGTAGCCGATTGCACGGCAGGGGTCAGGAACCAATGGCTCGCGAGCCATATACTGTATAGATTGCTAATAAAACAAAATATTCTCTAATCCATTCATTGGTCAGTTTTTCACTGATCATTTACTATTCACGGCTGCAGTTGGCTCCAGGAGCTATTTTGATTGGATAATATTGGCCTCTGTTGCCTATTGCCGTGGAAAAAGTTAAATCGGTCCACTCGCTCAAAGCTAATCCTTCCATGGAAAAAAAAGACACTTCAGGACAAATGGACAGAAAATGGACAGATAGATTCGCCTTGAAATGGTTTTGCGTTGTGTCAAATTTGCAATGAGAAAATACCGTTGATGAAATAGTCAAATGTAAAGTGGCACTGTCACACGCCACATGCTACGTTCCCATCAAAATATCCTGTGAGAGAGCAGAAAGGAAGCTACTGAGCAGAAACTCCGCGTATGGAATTGGAAAGCGGACTCTACTTTTGCTGGATTTTTAGCAATCATGAGTAATTGAAAACTATTCACATTAATGGTGAATATTATTACAAAATTAATTTAAAGCATACATTCACAGGCCTATTAAACGGACATTTTGTTGAATTAATTCCGGACCGCTTTATCCTCTCAAGGGTCGGGCGGGCTGCTGGAGCCCATCCCAGCCGTCTTCGGGCACTGGGCGGGGGACACAGCAGAGCATATAAAGACAAACAACCAGCCGCTCTCACACTCACACCTGGGGACAAATTTGAGTGTTCAATCAGCCTCCCATGCATGTTTTTGGCATGTGGGAGGAAATTGCAGTACCCAGACAAAACCTACGCAGGCCCAAGGAGAGCATGCAAACTCCACACAGGAAGGCCATAGCGGAATTTGAACTCACAACCTCTGCACTGTGAAGTCAACATGTTAACCACTCTACTACAAAATAGGCATCACAAAATAGATTATTTAAATTAAATATATGTACGGCTCCCACTGAAAAACAGCCCCAAACATTTTGCTTTTATGGCTCTCTTCGTCAACATGGTTCCCGACTCCTGCCCAAATGGAATAAACACAAAGATAATCACTAGACAGGGATACATAGATCCTTGTATTACAATTAAAATGAAAACAAATGAACAAATGGGATGAAATGCAGTTTGCAGCGCTGCGTAAACGCCAGAAATGTAACCACTGTCTCCATATCAGACTTCAGAAGTATGCAAAATACCTTTTTGCTAATTCACTTTTACAACTCACCTGCGGGCCGGCACAGCTGATCTTACAAACGTCACAATAGTGAATTTGGGGAGGTTTTGGTGGCTGTTTTGGCCGTAGTTGCTTATTCTGAAAGGGAGAGTTCTTTGTAAAAGTGTTTCCAGTCCACGCTGCAGATGCTGCCACAGCTGCAGCCGCCTGTTTCTGTTGTTGCTGCTGCTGGTAATAACTTGATGCTGCTGAATACACCGCTGCTTCATAGCCTGTATATGAGGTTCCTACAAAATAAACACATATTTTGCAAGGTTTCATTGCGATCATTCCATAATTTCGTTGATGGATGTCTTTTCTTGGATTAGGAAAGGGAGGGGTGCACTGAACACAGTAGAAAGCCTGATAGAGTGCCAAACTCTTTCATCGAAATGGCACGAGATGTGCATTTATCCCACTAAAATGGAACTGTAAAAACGCTGCAACATTGAAATAACCTATTACAAACTGTAAATGTTGATGAATTGTGATCTTAACTAATGTCTTTGTCTTTCTGAGCTATTAACAAAATTGCGTTTACAGCATCGCAGCAGCTACCTTCTTGTGATGTGGCATAACAAATGCCCGGAAACCGACACTTACCAGAGTAGGTGACAGCATTTGTGCTGTAAGTTGGACTCTGGGAATATGACGGGACCACAGAAGCGGCAGCAGCTACAGGCTGGACAGTGGAGGTCACAGGGTAGATGGAGAAAGAAGACGTAGCAGGACTGGGTGCAGCTGGCTTTATCACAGTCACCTGACGAGTTTGCTGGGTCTGGGTGTATGATGTCACCCCCTGAGTATAACCTGTTTTGGGGGCTGGTAAATCAAAAAAAGTAGATATTGGCCTGATTATCATGCCGATTGAAACGTCTAACATTTGTATATCAGATGTGTTCATCATGCCTAAGGTGCAACATTATAAATGTTCGGGTTGGTTACAACGTTACATACTCACGTTTTGATGATGTCATGTAGAAAAAGACAAGTAAATTACACAAAGCAATTTACTTTACAATCAATTATGAGGTTGAATAATTAAGCGATGTTCAATAGCAGAATAAAATGAGATAACAGTGATATGGAATCTATTTTGTAATCAAGTTCAATGAACCTACTGACAGCTAACAACGTATTGATTATTCAAGAGCATTTCTTCACACCTGTTTGATAGTAGGACTCTGCGACAGTCGGTTGTGGCTGAGCAGCAGCCGCCACCACTGCAGTTGCAGTTGGCTGCTGGTAGTACTGTTTGCTGTCGTATGCCACTGCAGAAGCGGTGGACCGGACATATGAGTAGGAGTCCTGAAAATGTAACCAATGTCAGCCACATTCCTGTTTATCTAAGGAATCCGGCACTCTTCAATACAAACGTCCCCACACAGCAGTGCATTCTAACCTAAAGAATAAAACCTGAACAACAGAAAATAATCACCACATTCATTCTTTCATTTGACTAAAGAAAATGAGTTACGGTTGGATTGACCCTGACGTAACTCTCACTTGACCTTTCATTGGGAGAAAAGAAAAATTAACTTTACATGCACATTGCTTTTCATTCATAGCTGTAATGTTTTTGTACTTTGTTATCCTACATTGACAATTATATTTTTGTTGTCCATTTATTTTATTTTGATTACAAATGTTCAGAAGATACACACATTTAACTTGATATGCACTTTTCTTTTTCTGCATTATATGTGGGAAGTGACTGCCATGTTTTCATGGCAGAAGTGAACGACTCAAAACCTAGCTGGCTATCTAGCTATTTAGCTAGCTACTGTATCTATTAGCTATATATTCGCTAGCTATTAGCTGTCTATTCGCGAGCTATTAGCTGTCTATTCGCTATCTATTCGCTAGCTATTAGCTATCTATTCGCTAGCTATTAGCTATATATTCGCTGGCTATCTATGTGAGTTACTCCCGGGTTGAGTGAATGCTGGCACCAGTGACGTGCAGTCAGTGGAGGCAGGTGAGGCAGTGCCTCACCTGTCATCATGGAAAGCTGTCATGGAAATATCAAATGAAATAATAAATTAAACAGCTAGATGTATTTAGTGATTTGTACTTTAAAGTTCTTGTCCATTTAACTTCACCGTTTTAGGATTTTTTTCAAAATCGCTGAATTTACCGTTCAAATACTAAGTAGAGACGAGCGGTGACGTCATTGATGACGTCAGTGCCTCACCAGCCATGAACCTCACGTCACTGGCTGGCACGTGTGGCTGCCGCTGCTCACCCACAGGAAAAAAACTTAACCTGTGACGGTTAAGTTACATTGAGTTTTGAAAGCCGCTTATAAATTAAATGTATTACAGTAAAGTCTCGTTATATCGATATCGGTTATATCGATAGTACCGCTTATTACGATACTATTTTCATTTCCCTTGCACATTTCTAGTCTTTTTATGTATAATTAGTACCGTTTAGTACGATACCCGGTTATTACGATAATCCGGTTATTACGGTGCTCCTTTTCATCCCCAATGAATGATTTGATGAAAAAAAAGATCATTCCGAGAACCTGAAAACTACCTGGTAGTTTTGTGAGGTGACTGGTGGTGGTGGTGGAGGAACTTCAGGCTGCCGCTGAGTGTAGCCATAATCAGCTGTAGCATGGGTTGGCTGGTAACCTCCATATGCTGCGGCAGTAGCCGCAGCAGCCACTGCGACAGGTGCAGGCCGAGCAACGGCCACGGTCGCTGCTGTGGGAGCGTAGGCTGCTGCCACAGTGTGAGCGGCCACAGGTGCTTGATGAACTGTGTAACTGGCCACCGTGGTGGGATGGGTGTATGCTACCCCGGCAGCAGGCTGTTGACTGGCAGGAAAAAAACACAAGTGCAGTGCTTAGTAGGATGTTGCATTTTATGGCATCTTAAACATAAGAGTTGTATTATTTCTCATCTACAATAAAGACATCTCATGAAAACGAGACATTTAGAGCCTACATTGATGACATATTGGAAATCAAGCCAGGAAATGTAATCCATCTGTCGAACGATATAGACAGTACTGGGTACATTCAAACGGTGCATCAAGAAGAAACCTCGGACAATAGCATTTCTGGGCCTACACATTCACCACACCGAAGACTGCAGCATAAAAATCACAATCTACTAGAGGTCCGCACATACTGACAGTACCTCCTCTGTACGTCAGCACATCCCATGGCATACAAATGCTCAGTAGTCAGGCCATTTGACGAGCCAACATCAGAACAGGATAAACAGGAGAAAGTAAACCAAATACAACAGGCTCCCACACTGTGCCAATACACCAAATGGGCCACCAGCAAAGGAAAACATTAAGACAGACAAACCCCCCCCCCCCCCCCCCCAAAAGAAAAGAAAAAACAAATTCAGAAAATAACAATTCCAGATGTCAGACAAATTAAAGTACCGATTCAACACATCATGAAAAGCATCAAAGGCATACTGGAGGAAACCATATCAGAAATCCACCTATCTTCATGAGGGCCACAAAAGGGCCGCAGCCTTGCTCAGCAGTCTGCACAGTAGGCGAGGTATACTCTCAATTACTTACCAACTAATCACAGTGACCACAATATGTGCAGCCAAAAGACACCACAACACTGGGCAAGAAATGCAAAATAATCAATGAAATTCCACAGAAATCAACATTCTGCACCCACAAAAAACGGACATCATACAGAATAAAAAGAAAAAATAAATGACAGGACATTACTCTCGAAGACGAAATTAGCACAAGAAATCAAACAGAACGGACCACTGCAGGTGATGTAATCATATTATGGACTGGGAAAAAGGGAAAGTCATGACATCAGGAACCGATAAACTCCAAAGATGGATCAAGGAGGCAAATGCATTATCATCAAATGATGAGTATAGTTTTGCTTTTTTGTACGTTGCGGTGTCGATGACCATTTTGTGTTTGGGAGCCTTTTACTGAACATCATCTTTCTTAAGTTCATTGCTTGTTCTGTAGCCACAAGGGGACACACACCAGTTTCATCTTATGCCGGTCCCAAGCCCGGATAAATACAGAGGGTTGTGTCAGGAAGGGCATTCGAGATAAAAGCTTAGCCAAAACAAACATGTGAATCATACCTCTGAAGACGGAGGACACTGTTTCGCTGTGGCAAACCCTTGAAGGGAAAATCCGAAAGGAAAAGAAGAAGATCAAGAACTAAGGAGCCTCGACTGATTTGTATACTGTGCATTTAGTTGAACTGATACATGCTTATACATGTGCCGCGTCTTCAGTTTGTCCTTGCCCCTCCTTGTAGAGTGGGCTACAGTGAAGATAACCTTATTGGGTGTTGCAGCTCGGACTCCGCACTGGCTACCTGTAAAAGATCTGAGGTGGACCACCCAGATGGAAGCATTACTCTAAAATAATTGTGTCATAGGCAGGGGCCGGGGGCCAAATCTGGCCCACCACATCATTTCATTAGGCCTGTGAAAGCAAATCGAACTTTAAAAAAATCCATGATGCTTGCTATAGTCCAAACCAAAATTTCAAATTGTCCCAGGTAAACCACAGTAACAGTCATTATCTTTGACTTCACATATAAAAAAATAGTTCATTAATTTATTGAGCGCTCTATATGCAAGACGTGGAGGGGAAACCGTAACTACAATATGGCCCGCGGCAAAAAAATTAGTTTGACACCCTGGCTCTAAAGATTTCTTCATTAAAATTTGTCAGTGTTTGAGGAGAGCCAACCTCTTTCTGCAGTGGTTCATCTTATTACATGGACTTTACATTATTGTAACTAACAGTTGGAAAGCACCACTATGTCTAAAATGTTGCCCATTCGGCATCCTGGCCATCCCGGAATAGGCAATCTTTCATCAAAGTTTCTAATTTTGAGGTTTTCTTTGTTAGTTTTTTGTTTTACCCCTTTCCCTTCAGGGGTTTAAGATCGTGGGATGTCGTTAATATTTGTCAACTGTGAGCTTGTAAAGTCCTTTTGAGAGTGTTTTGGGATTAAGTGATAAATAAATAACATTGACTTGACCCTGTGTCACCGTTTTATCAAGTGACAAAACTGTACTCTTTGCCAAGAGTTGAATGAACAATCCATAACCAAATATGACATTGTATGCACATAGACGCCGTTTTTGATCCCTGACAGAGAACCTTGTTTTAAAAACAACATGAATACAACAAAAGGTGTGTCTGAAGAATAAACCAATGATAAATTCAGTGTTATAAGGTGATAAACAACCCAACATTTCTTATTCCTTAGGAAGAACAAACGTGACTCCCACCCTCAACTCCGTTAGTCAGTTATAGTTGTATTAACTTCGTCCTGTCTACTTGATATCTAATTTAAAACAGATTCTTATCTTACAGACAGTGTATTGTCGGTGTTCAAATACCTGAAATGTTTCGGTGTCTACTTCCGCCTTCGTCAGAGGCGTCACTACAATACACTGTCTGTAAGATAACAATCTGTTTTAAATTAAATCCGTTCGTCACTCTTCTTCTTCTTTCAGCTTTTCCGTTCAAGGGGTCGCCACAGCGAATCAGTGTCCTCCATCTTCAGAGGTTTGATTCACATGTTTGTTTTGGCCAAACTTTTACGACAGTACAATCATGATTTCGCAAGCTGGCTTCAGAAATTGTGCAAAACAAAACAACAAATGAAATATTTTGTCACTATGGGCTGGGATGATAGGAATACAACTAATTTTCACCTAATCACTAATTGTAGTCGGGATCTGTCTGCTTCCGCAAAATATCCATAATTATCTTACAGCTTGAATTCTTAAATGTATGGACAAATTAATATTAAAAACATGTAAGTTATTACTACATTCAACTTTGCAGGAAGTGCCAGGGATACGGACACGTTCATAATGGAGCAAATCAAATTGAAGTTGATGGCTGTGGCGGTTAATTGTTTACCTGAAAATATTTAGTACAGTTTAAAAAGTGGAGCCAAAAACTATACAAGAAGAGTGCATTAAGACAATGAAAATATCTAAAAATGCAAAAATCTTCTTCTTTTCCTTTCGGCTTTTCCCTTCAAGGCGTAGCCACCGTGAATCAGTGTCCTCCATCTTCAGAGGTTTGATTTGCAAAAATACATGTAACAAATAAACATTTCTCTCTTCTCTGGAACCAACTTACCAAGCCTTTTTAAATTAAGATGGTAATGCAATCATCTGAGAGTAATTTGGAAAATTCACTGTGCTAACTAAATACTACTAAAATGACCACTTGTATTGACATTTTATTGTTTGGAGGTGCCCGGATTCATAGATGTTGAAGTCAATCAAAGTTTCTCTGATGGATCAAAGCTTACTACAACCTGATATCCTGTAATACACAAAATATGACGCTGTACCAATGAATTAAACTGAATTGCTAATATATTATATTTTCTTTACCTTTGTGATGATGGACCTTTGATGAGGATGCATGTAGCTACTGTATTCTGGAACTCACTTCCTCCCAACATTCGTAACAGCGACAGTCTTCCCACCGTCAAATCCCATATCAAAACCCGCCTATTTAAAATCGCATTTTCTGTGTAGCTCTTTCTCTTGTTTCTATTAATAATTGTATTATATTTATTGTATTCTATTTGGGATTGTATGTTGTTTATTATAGTACCTATGCTTGTCCTTGAGAGCTTTGAAAGGCGCTTAAAATGAAATGTATTATTATTAAAATTTCAAAATGGTGCACATTTTTCATAGGTGTCGTGACAGCAAACTAGGATTACATTCATAGCTATGGAAATGGTTTGTGAGATGAAAACTTACTCACTCCTTAATGACCTTTGGTTTCAGGTAAGTCTGGAAATGTCGTTTTCACAGAAGTGTCATGTCGCATGTTGATCGTTTACTTTGGGTTGAAAGTAGCATTGTTTAACCTGGTTGCCCAGCTTTGTTGTCACAGCTCTTCATATTGAAAATCTGGTAGTGTACATCGCCTAGTTGTATAAATTGTCACAACCCGCAACGGGAAACAATATGCCGACCATCCGTGTATCGTTCGTGCACTGGACGAATTCCTCTGAATGCCTGTTCACATCCGACTGGAGCCGGGGGATACTCTCACCTCCCCCCGGCATGAACAATGGCAGCAGCAGAAAGCTTTCAGCTATAGAGTAAAATAGATCGTCACACGCAGTGTGCGACGACCTCCTCGATGATAAGAGCACCCAAAGAGAGGCGATCACCTTACCTATACTGTGCGGCAGCGCCATGAGTGAATCCAAAGTAATTGCCGGTAGCCATTTTGGCATCTTCACCAAGCCGGCTGGGCACTGCGGACGACAGACATACACAGGGTTACGCTAAGCTAACTGCTAGCAAAAAGCTACACGGAGAGCTCCGACGAAGAATGAACTTGTTATGTCGATGCTGTGGATACAGCGTCGCTAGCAGAAAACACAAATGCTGTCGTGACACGTACCATAGGTGAAGGATACAACAGGACATATAGGAATCATTGGTTTCGTACGTTCTATCGACGATCGAGCAGGTCAGCGTATGTATATTACATGTCGCACACGGAAATGGCGTTTTAGCGCCTGCGCGGAAGCCAACATAGTCGAGCGGACGGACAGACACTCATACCGAACAGAGTACATTTCACTACAAAGACATGCAGTTTGGATATTACAACAAGATCAACGATAACTATTTTATTATTAATTTATTCGTTTTCTTGCCAAACATCACATTCATAATCCAAGTTTTGTGGTAGGAAACCCCTATTTGTAATATTTCAAAATGAAATGAAACTAGTATATCAGAAAATAATTCAGCCATCTGCCGATCCAAACGCTATAAAAACACATGATTTGTTGATGAAATATGGCATATGATTTTGTGCTTGCCAAATCATCTGGTGTCCCCACTTTCTCTCCTTTCTGTCAATTTCACAATGTTGAGCAGACTCGATGAAATGTTAAAACCCCTGGCAATCCCCCCGCTCTTTTTATCTCTCTTCTTTCTTCTCTTTTGACTTTTCTCCTCTTTTTCTTTTTCTTTTGTATAATGGTTATCTGTCAGGAACTCTTATTTCCTGGGCGATTAGGTATTATCTGTTACACGATTATGTATCACTTAATGTATGTTGCCAACTGTTTACAAAATGTTGACTATGCAGAAAAAAATGTTGAGACGCACCTCTGATTTACTTCAAGAAGCTCCACGGGCTATTCAAAGCCAGTGTTTTGATTGACTTTGTTCTGTGTTGTTTTCAGTGTTGTTTGTTTCTTTTACTAGTTTTGCTTGCCTGCCATTTGATAAAAAAATAAAGAACAGAAAAGAAAAAAAGCCTCCCAGCTTCATGTACACATTGATATTGGTTTTAGGGAACACTATCAGGAAAGTGCCGTTAGTGACCTCAACAAAATCAGTGACAAACATGAAAATGTGGCAGAATTAATTTAGAAAATTCGGCCTTATATTTGGCCAAATATTTGCAAACACACACGTTCTATGTGTGTCGCAGATCTTAACACGTACACACGCGCACACGCACACGCGCGCGCACGTACACACGCATGCACACGCGCACACACACACGGGAATGTGATCAGTCTTTTTCTTAATTTTCAGTTTTTCTAATTTTACAAATGTTTCCCCCATTGATAGTGTTTTTTGGGACTGATGGTTTATGTCCAACACTGCTCAGATACATGGTTACATCAAAACGTTTTTTTTTTAATACAAATACAATACTGAAAAGTGGCACGTGTGAAATTATTAAATTATTAACACTGACCATCTTTTGTTTGCTGAAATTACAAATGCAAGCCATTTGTGGTTTGGGATATGTATCTAACTGTCTAGTGTAAGGGTGTCAAACTCATTTTTTTTTGCAGCGGACCACATTGTAGTTACAATTTCCTCTGGGGTGGGTTATGAATTTAGGGAAGCCATTAGAATGGTTAATCCCCTCTACAGCTAGAACGCATAAGAAATTAATAAATAACTAGTTTTAAAATTTGAAGACGAAATGACTGCTATTATGGTTTACATGGGACAATTTGATATTTTGGTTTGGACTGTTTCAAGCATCGTAAAATTTTGCAAGTTGGATTTGCTTTCGCGGGCCAAATAAAAGGATGTGGTGGTCCAGATTTGGCCCTCGGGGCTTGACTTTGACACTTGTAGTCTGGTGTGTCAAGAGACTGAATATTTTCCCATTCTTCATGGAAAATCAGCTAAAGCTCATGCGCATTTCACGGAAAGTGTTTGTGAACAGCATTTTTTTATTTTTCAAATTGTGATTATTTGGATTAAGGTCTGAACTTGGTCATTATAACACTATGTTTTGTTTTGAACCACTACATTGTCAAAGAAGGAAAACCCGCATTCCAGTCGCAGGTCTTTTGCAACCTTTGACAGATTTTCTTCCGAAGTGGCACTGGATTTGGCTCCATCCATCTTCCCATGATAGATAGTCCCTGCATCTGGAGTTGGCAGAGATTGTCGAAGTAAAAGTTTGTCACATATATGCACGTCACTTTCGAAAGAATAGTGATTCAATAGCTCTGAAAGTTGGTTGCATGCACTTTCAATGTGTAAAATAGGAATACAACTTGATTTGAGTCTGTTGTGCAGTTTATCGAGCCATCATAAAATAAATAAATACATAGATAGATAGATAGATAGATAGATAGATAGATAGATAGATAGATAGATAGATAGATAGATAGATAGATAGATAGATAGATAGATAGATAGATAGATAGATAGATAGATAGATAGATAGATAGATAGATAGATAGATAAAAGAAACAAAATTTTCAATTTTCTTTAGTTATTGCACAATCAATCCTGTGCGATTTTGATATTCAAGGGGATTACGGATTAAGACAAAGAGAATAGATTTAGCACATATTTCTTTCTCCTGTTTTAAACAAGTTTCTTTGCTTTGTGGCTCAACAGTTCTGAAATCATTCCCAGGATTATCCACTAAATTCGAATCATTAAGAATAGTTTGGTGCAACAAATTGTTACTAGCTTCTGAAGATTTATTCGATTTCTTAAAAAACGAGAATGTTTTTTTGCTGCCTGTTTTTAATGTCTTTTAGAGTTTTACTCATGTTCTAATGCTCCATATTGCAACCATGTGACATGTTCGGTGTAAATAATGCAATGCACAATAGATAAATAAATATTCGATTAGCCCTTTCGGCAGTTTCCGGCAGATTACGGAAAAATCCGAAATATCCTCTACCAGGATTTTGGAATGCACGAAAACAAATGCAGGGTGATTATTGGATTGGATTGGATATGCCTTTATTAGTCTCACAGTGGAGAAATTTACATGAATATAAATAGATGAATAGATAATATCGATATGGCAAGATGGCAGACGCCAAAAGTTAAAACCTCTGTAGGAAAACGAACAGATTTCAATTGCTGTTGAACTAAATTTGTTTCTTTAGCTATTTTAACTGGAGTATGTCATATGTGGTGCAGATCATGAAGCAATATGCGCTAATCTTAATAGATTTGCACCGGTGCTGGCGCAGTGGAGTTTCAAAATTGCGCCAGTGGCTGTCAAAATGCGTAAATAGCGCAAGGCCGTGTCCCAGGTGCATCCCGGTAATCGTGAGGGGCAAATGACTTATAGTAACAGCATTCTCTTTTGTGAAACAATCTTCAACATTTCACACACACACTTAAAATTGTCCCCTTTGATAAAGGCTTTTTATGGTAAGGTCTGAATGAAATTTGACAACTAAGAGAATGACTGTTTTTATTTAACATTTCATCGACATTTCGTTGGCAGAACTGTATTAAATCAGCAACCGATCCCCGATTGACAGCGGGGGGTGGGGTGCTTCTCCCTGCCGCCTTCCACCTGCGGTCAATTCTCTAATCACGGACACGGGGCATTTATACGGGTTGCGGTCACCTCGCTAGTGACGGCTTATTGACTGACCTCATATCTCGATCGCATTCTGGACTATTTCTACGGTTCGTGAGTTGCCGGTCCGAGGTGTTTAAAAAATTATCATTATCTTCCGGGATTGTGAACTTTTTTTGCACCCGCGTGTACCATTTGCTTTTTAAGCGCAGTAGGTGGGTCGGATCACCCCCTATCTCCCTACTCGCTGTGTATTAAGATTTCTTTCGTTTGTTATATTCCTGGTCCGCGTGTTTATCGGACCAGCACCTTTGTTCGAGAATAAGAGCAAGACCGTCCGTCTCTGTCGTATGCATTCGGGTCCCACGTTCCTCTACATTCCGACGAGTCAGCCACCGTCATCCTCGCTCGGAGCGTGACAGGCAACATGGATCCCGCCGACAGAGACAGGATCTTGTCCGCCTTGGCGCAACAGGCGGAGCGGTTGAGTCAACTGGATCAGGCCGTCGCAGAGGTCCGAAGCGACGTCGCCATGTTGGCTCACCGGGTGGAGCGGATTGAGATCAGCAGCGCTCTCGCCCCAGCGGCTCCGCCTCCCAAGGCGATGAGCCGGGAGCCCAATCTCCCGCACCCGTTGCCTTACGGAGGGCAGCCCGGACGCTGCTCACAGTTTTTGATGCAGTGCTCCATTATTTTTGACCAACAACCCTCCATTTACACCACTGACGCGGCGAAGGTGGCCTACGTCACCAGCTTGCTCTCCGGCCAGGCGGCGTCTTGGGCGTTGGCAATCTGGGAGTCTAAGCCAGAACTGCGATCCTCCTTCCCGGAGTTTGTTACCGAGCTGCGCCGGGTATTTCACCACCCGGTGAGTGGGAGGGAAGCAGAAGGGCAATTATGGGACTGCCGCCAGGGCACCCGATCGGTGGTGGAGTTCTCCATTGACTTCCGTATCCTGGCCGCCTCCAGCGGGTACAACGACCGAGCCCTTCGGGAAATGTTTCGACGCGGGCTAAACTCGACGCTCAAGGATGAGTTGGCCACCCGTGACAAATGCCCCAGCTTGAATGACCTAATCGAGCTCACGCTGCAGCTCGACAACCGCCTGCGTACCCGGGAGCGCGAAGCCCGAAAGAGCCCCGATCCGCCGGCGGGAGACCGAGAGGGCGGCTACCGGACCACCCCGCGGGGAAGGCACGCAGCAGCGGAGCCCATTGAGATGGGGAGCGAATGGGGCCGCCCGCAGCAGCCTGAGCGGCGCATTTCCCGGCCGACCTGTCAACACTGTGGGGTTTCGGGACACCGTACCCCAGACTGCATGAGGAGGCAGCCGCTGAGGAGACCCCCCAACGACTGTAAGTCATCGAAGTCTCCCCAACGGCGGATCCTTTTTAAGTCTGTGGGCGGGTTTGTGTCACGCAGACTAGAGCTGGACGGCGAGATTTACGGCTCCACCAAGGCCATTCCCATCATGGCCTTGGTGGATTCAGGGGCCGACGGTTGTTTTATTGATCCCCGCGTTGTTTCCACGTTGGACTGCCGAATAGTTGAACTGGAGGTTTTCCGGAGCGTGCGAGATCTTGACGGTCGGCTACTCGCCGAGATCACGCAGGAGACCGTCCGGCTCAAACTTAAACAATCGAGTAACTACGTTGAATACCGTCGTTTTTATGTAATGCCGTCTTGTTCCGTACCGATCGTGCTCGGGTTACCCAGGCTGAAGTCGCACAATCCGGCAATTTCGTGGGATGGAACCACCATCCAGGGGTGGAGCCCTCTCTGCTATGCTTACTGACTCAGATCGGCCGCCGGCGGGTTTAAACCCTCTCGCAGTGACCCTTCTGAGGTCATTTGCCTAGAGGGGGGTCCCTCTCTGCTACCACGACTTGCGGCATGCGTTCAGCAAGGACAGCACTCTATCCCTGCTGCCACCCCGCCCCTACGATTGTGCCATCGATCTTCAGCACAATGCATCACTCCCCAACTCCCGTTTATACCACATCTCACAACCCGAATAGAATGCTCTGAGGGATTACATCAACACCTCCCTCGCGGTCGGGCTCATCCGCCCGTCTCGGTCCCCCTTGGGAGTGGTTTTTTTTCTTTATTGAAAAGGACGCTGCAAAAAAGTCGCTGCGTCCGTGCGTGGTCTACCGGGGACTTGACGAAATTACCGTAAAGAACAAATACCCGCTCCCCATTGATCGAATCGGCCTTTGCTTCCCTCCAATCCGCTATGGTATTCAGTAAACTGGACCTCCGTAGCGCCTACTACCTGATCCATTCCAGCCTGGCACTGCCAAGGAAGGGGACGAGTGGAAGAACGCCTTCAAGATGCCATTGGGACACTTCCAGTATTTGGTGATGCCATTCAACTTAACCAATGCTCCCGCTGTGTTCCAGTGTTTGATCAATGACGTGTTGAGGGACTTTCTGAACATTTTTCGCTTTGTCTATCTGGATGACATTCTGATTTTTTTTTTTTTTTTTCCAGAGTCCCTCGAGGAACATCGCCAGCACTTCCGGCTGGTTCTGCAGCGGCTGCTGCTCTTCATCAAGGCCAAAAAATGAGTCTTCCACACCTCGTCCCTCTCCTTTCTGGGGTTCATCGTGGCGATGGGGCCAGATCCGGGCAGACCCCGCCAAGACCGAAGCGGTGTAGAGTGGCCGATGCCCGTGATGCGCAAACAACTCCAGCGTTTCTTGGGCTTTGCGAATTTCTACCGCCGCGTCATCCGTAACTACAGCCAGAAGGCGCTTCCCCTGACCCAGTTAACCTCCACCGAAACTCGTTTAGGTGGTCGGAAGAGGCTGACGCCGCATTTCGACTACCTAAACGAGCATTCACCAACCCTCCTCACCCTGACCCCAACTCTGCAGTCACCGTGGAGGTGGACGCGTCAGATTCCAGAGTGGGAGCGGTGCTCTCCCAGCGTTCCCCAGTCGACCGGAAACTCCACACTTGCGCCTTCTTCTCCCACCGCCTCAGTCCTGCGGAGGCTAACTACGACGTGGGCAACCGGGAGCTTCTCGCAGTCGTGGAGGCACTGTGACGTGCGAGTTGACAGCGGGGGGCGGGGCTGCTTCCGCCTTCCACCTGCTGTCAATTCTCTAATCACGGACACGGGGCATTTATACGGGTTGCGGTCACCTCACTAGTGCCGGATTATTGACTGACCTTATTTCGATCATATCCTGGAATATTAATCTGACTTTTGATCTTGGTTTTCTTTTGTTACTGTGTATTTTTTTTTTCTGTTCAGATGATTTTCATGTCTTAGATTTTGTTCCTGCTAACTTTATTTGAATACAATTTATCAAACACAACGTTGTGCTCCCTCCTGCCTGCTTTTTGGGATCCGCAGCCGCCATCACCACCTTGCAAACCGTGACAGTAGGTGGGTCGGATCACCCCCTATCTCCCTACTCGATGTGTTTTAAGATTTCTTTCGTTTGTTATATTCCTGGTCCACGTGTTTATCGGACCAGTACCTTTTGTTCGAGAATAAAACATCCTGCAAGATCATCTGTCTCTGTCGTCTGCATTCAGATCCCAGATTCCTCTACGTTCCGACGAATCAGCCACCTTCATCCTCACTTGGAGCGTTACAGTTCTGTGGTGACATTACTCTAAAGTACATCATATAATGCAGAAATATTCAGCCGTATCTTGTAGTGTCGTGCAAGACTCAACATTATATCAAATTTCAACGTAATGTATTACAGTTACACTTTACATGCATTTCACAGACATTGAAAGGAAATAATTCGGCTTGTGCAAAATACAATATTAATCTTTAAGTGTTCCTACAAAGTTAGTTTCATTACATATCCATTTTCAGATGCTCACAAGGGTCGTGGGCATGTTGGAGCCTATCCCAGGTGTCTTCGGGCACGAGACGGTGGACACTAAAATTATTGCCAGCCATTCGTAGGGCACACAGAGATGGTTTACACGATGGCTCTAACTCAGGGGTGCTCATTACGTCGATAGCGATCTACTGGTCGATCGCGGAGGTAGTACTGGACGATCGCAGCATGACAGTAAAAAAACATTTGTCAGCCTATCAAATGTCCCGTCACTTGATTGACATACAGGGAAACCATTCAGATGACAACTGAATTTTTACCTTTAGGTTGCCGTGCCTGCGTAAACAACGGCGCTAAACGCAGCAAAATTTACAAGCTAGTCAGCGAATTACCTCAGATTTTAAGCCCTTGCTAAAACATATGGTGATCAAAATGAGTGAGAAAGCGGGACCAAGTAAGGGGCCAAAACATAATACAGTGAGACCTCAACTTACGAACTTAATTGGTTCCCAGACAGAGTGTGTAAGGCGAAAAGTGGTTATCTCCAAAAAAAATTCCCATAGGAAACCATTAAAATGGGAATAATCCGTTCCCGGGTTTCCATAAAATGTAGTTTTTAACTAAATAAGCCTTAAAACTACACACAACATACCTTATTCTATGTATAATAAATGTGCTATTGTATTGTAATGAAAGAAATACACTGCATTGTATCATAAAGTCACAAAGAGAGGCACATTACATGAGGACTGTAATTAAACAAATAAACTGTGCTGTAAAATAAAGTTTTTTTCAACTTTTTCGATTGCCCGAGACCGTCGCTTTGAGAGCATGGAAACACCTTTTGCAACAGACGCACCTTTGATGGCTTCTGTGTTCTGGAGAATGGGAGCAATGGTTGACTTAGCATAGCGGTGCTCGGCCACTAAATCACACAAACGCAAACCTCGTTCGTGTTTTTCAATTATCTCCTTCTTCTCAGCGACGGTGATTTTATTTTGTGTCTACTTGGGCTGAACACGAGCCTGTGGTGGTTTTTTTTCGGTCCCATCATAGTAAAATTATCAGCAAAAGCTCCAAGTAGGCGATCGACGTGTGCATTCAATGAGAGGGGGTGTGCAAAGTAGCGCCGGCTGGAGCGCTGTTCGGTCGTGTGCTTCCGCCAAAGATCACTCCGCCAGCCGTAGTGGGTGTGTATTATGAAAATAGTGCTTATTATAAGGTTTAATTTTCATAAATTAGAGGTTCTTAAGATGAAAAGTTTGTAAGACAAGGTGTTTGTAAGTTGAGGTCTCACTGTACTTTCATACGGAATGGGAAAATGTGGAGCGGCATTTTCGGACTGTTCATGGAAAATACGACATTGACTTCCCGTCGAAAAGCCAGCTGAGAAAGAACGGTAGACGAACTAAAATCCCAGTTGTCCGGACAGCAGTCATTTTTCACTCAACATACTTCAAAAGCGAAAGCTGCCACCGAAGCATCGTTCCGGGTGAGTCACGCCATCGTTAAAAACAATAAGTTCGTCCAAGACGGAGAAATGGTAAAAGAAGCATTCGTTGAAGCAGCTGACTCCTTGTTCAGAGACTTTAAAAATAAAGATATTATCTTCAATCAAAGCTCTGCAGCTGTCAAGACATGCAGTTACACGGCGCTGTGAAGCCATGGCTGAGGATTTAACCCAGCAAATGTGGAAAGACATCGGAGATTGTGAGTGTTCTCACTGCTGAAGTCCAGGCTCATGGACAGTAACTTACTCACACAGGAAAAGTACCCCAACATGAGGAAATGTGCTACCTCCTTGACTGCATTATTCGGCTCCACTTATTTATGTGAGTCAGCCTTTTCCTACATGAAGATCATTAAGTCCAAATACCGTTCCACCATGAATGATGAACATTTGGAAATGTGCTTGAGGCTGGCTGTCAGCAGCTACTGTCCGGACTATGCATCCTTGGCTGATTCAATTCAGTGCAAGTCATCAAAGTAAACTCAGGTAATTACAAAAAAATGTTAATAGTTATTTATTATGTTATGTATATGTAGTAGGGCGGCCCGGTAGTCGAGTGGTTAGCACACTGGCTTCACAGTGCAGAGGTCGCCGGTTCGCGTCCCAGTCCGGCCTCCCTGTGTGGAGTTTGCATGTTCTCCCCGGACCCGCGTGGGTTTTCTCCGGGTCCACCGGTTTCCTCCCACACTCCAAAAACATGCATGGCAGGCAGATTGACCACTCCAAATTGTCCCTAGGTGTGAGTGTGAGAGTGACTGTTGTACGTCTTTGTGTGCCCTGCGATTGGCTGGCAACCAATTCAGGGTGTCCCCCGCCTCGTGCCCGAAGACAGCTGAGATAGGCTCCAGCAACCCCCGCAACCCTAATGAGGAATAAGCGGTACGGAAAATGAGATGAAATGTATATGTAGTTATTATGTGTGTTGTGCAATATTGGCCTATTGTGTTCAGTTATGCAAGGTACATCAACATACATTGTACATACAAAGAATCAGAATCAGAATCAGAATCATCTTTATTGCCAAGTATGTAGAACACACAAGGAATTTGTTTCCGGTACAACACGCTGCACTTAAAACATTTGAAAATAATTATGTTTTGCATTTTTGTCGTGGGTAGATCTTTTTGACTTGGTACTTTTTATAAGTAGCTCATATGCTGAAAAAGTGTGAGCACCCCTGCTCTAACTGATATTGTTCACTTTCACAATTGAGCAGCTCAGTGATCAATTTTGAGATTTATCTGGGGAAATATTGCAAAATTCAATGTTGGCACTTGATTCTTTTCAGTAATCTGGAGTTTGCATCCTGCCTGGTCATTGTTTAGGACACGGCTATTGCCTTCCTGTGTGGAGTTTGCATGATCTCCATGGGTTGCATGGGTTTTCTCCACTGGGTTTACTCCAGTCTCCCGCATTCCAAAAACAAGGCAGGATGATTGAACACTATAATTTGTCTTTATGATAATAAATTTCATTTTCATGTTCACTTTCAAAACACTCAAGGTCACTTTACAGTCACAGGATAAGTTTTTTTCTTGTGGGTGAGCAGCGGGAGCCACATGCGCCAGCATTCACTCAACCCGGAATAACTCAAAATAGAGAGATAATCACTGAATCGATCAAGACACCAAAAATGTGAGTTACAGCATGGGTGAATGTTCCTAAATATGTACCTTGAGATTGGCTGGCAACCAGATCAGGGTGCCCCCCCTAGACCCTCAAGACAACTTTGATAGGCTCAAGCACCCCTCACAGCCCTTGTGAGGATAAAGCGGATCGGAAAGGAATTATCTTTTGTTTCATCATAGTCCATTTTGGTATGTCAATCCCAAATATTTTCAGTCTATGACCAAAAAAGACTATTTGGACAGAGTTAAAAAATATTACATTTCTTCGCTTTTTGGATACAATGGACAAAAATATAGTATTTATTGATGCGCACACGTAGGCGTGCACACACACAATGTGAAATGCACTTCATAAGGTGACACTGCCCATCATACTCCGTACATTGTATCATATTGTGATGATGCTTTGCCATTTCACATGGATCGCGTTGTAGGAGTTCATTGAACAACTGAAGTCATGGTTGTCTATAGAAATCTTACAAAAAAAAATCTAGCAGCAAACAGTGTGTTCTTTCTCAATTAAAACTTTGCTAACGGAAGAGTTTGTCAGTCACTGAATGTTCAGTCAAATTCAGTTTCAAAAAGAAGTCATGTATTTTAATGTGTAGTCTATGAGTGTATCAATATTGAAAATTGGGTGCATTTTCCCTAAGAAATAATGTGCTGAAAACATCGTGGGCAGTAGTCCTGACAGGAACTTCTGATGTTTGTTGGACTTTAGAATTGATGACTTCCTTGTGAATGATTCGCACGGTGACGCATTCTGACTTGGATTTCCTCATCCTGTGGATTAAAAACAAGCAAAAAGTAAATAAATATTCATAACAATTGAATGCTGCTTCTAACTCCTCCATGTTACATTTATGTAGACATTTTGACATGATTCTATGTTCAATTTTAAAAGTCCTTTTGAATTAAATGTACAGTATTACAAGTAGACGTTATTGATATCAATATCTAATAAGGAAATGAGCATTGTATTTGATCGGCTTTTGGTTTTGAAGCATTTCAGAAATTACATTATTTTCGTTTTACGTTACGTAAACTTGCATTTGTCATTCCCTTTCTATTGAGCATCTTCATCTTTATCAAGTTTATCGAGTTGCGTGTTCTCTAGCCACAAGGGGACACAGGCCAGTGTCTTATTGTGCTGGTTGCAAGCCCAGATAAATACAGAAGGTTGTGTTTGGGCATCCGACATAAAAGCTTGGCCAAAACAAACATGCGAATCAAACCTCTGAAGATGGAGGACCCTTCAGGGGTCGCTGTGGCGACCCGTGAAGGGAAAAGCCGAAAATAAAATATAAACAACCTTGCGTTTTATGACGTGTTCACAGATTGGTAATTTCAATTATTTACACAAACACATTCTTATGATGTCTCTTAGCAGAAGGGAAGGGAAAAAAGGACATGTTGATGCCAACGGTAGATTTTGGCCACATCAACAACATTAACTTGGACTGTCTCCCAAAATCATCTTCTTTATAATAGTTAATAGTTCAATGTGCACGTTTCACCATGACATCCGTGATCCACTGGTGAAAAAGACACTTTGATCTTTGCTCTTTCATCTAGAACTGCTGTATGTAACAAAGAGGGTACAGGAAGTGCTTAAGAATGAGTGACTCTATGTCTTTGTGTTGTCATATTATTTGCTCTTTTTTGTTCTTTTGACTTCAAGATGGCGCCGCGAGAGTGACTGCCTTTCCAGCAGCTCCTGTATTTTATTTTCTACTTCTTTCTTTCCTTTCAGCTTCCTTTCATAACTGTGCTGCTGTGAAATGTAAATTTCACCACTGCAAGACTAATAAAGGCAAATCCAATCCATTTTTTAATTATGTTTGACATTCTCATCATTATGTAACGTCCGGTGCTTGTTATTCGGAGAGGGTGACGTCACATAGAGAAGGGACAACCCAGATCAAAGGAGACAACCCAGATCAAGGGAAGTCCGCTCTGGCACGGGAGTCTGAGAGAGATAACAACAACTCCTCGATGTGCTACTTGCTACAATTGTTTATTAAAAGCCTGACCAGCTATGCCAGCGATTGTGCGCATCCTTTAGCATGCTGAGGGTTACAATTATCTTATGTTCAAACCCCAACTTGGAATCACAGGGAAAGAAAATCTTAATAAGTGCAAATCAACAAAGGGTGTGTGAATTGACTTGTTTGGTTAGGACATACCGTTTCGGCAGTGTCAACTGTCTCCTCTCCCTCTGTGTATTCACCGCCAGGCATGAATGTTTCAAAGTCAGACAGAGGGCTCTCTACCGCCTCCTCATCATAGTCAGTCTGGTAGTCGTCTGATAGTTCTTGTGAAGAAAAAAAAATATTTCATGGAACATTTTTTTTGCGGATTTACAAGGTTACAACATAGGTTTAAAATATTATTCAAACATTAAACCTTCAATCAAAGCATTCTTGACAGGCTCAATTCGTGACACGATCTCGGCCAAGTCAGTGAAGGAGGCATTTGGACATGTGACCACCTAGCAAACAAAATACATAATATCAGCATCTGTTCTTATACCATTTCTTTCTCAATCTAAATCCACCCATTCGTCTATTTTTAATGCAATTTGTGCTCATTTGTTGCTGCAGGTGAGCTGGAGTCTATTCCAAAAGACAAAACATAACATATCGTAACATCGATTCTCTTCCCATCTTCAAATCACATGTCAAAAGCCACCAATTTAAAATTGCATTTTCTGTGTAGTTTTATTTCTCGTTTTTATTTATAATTGTATTTAAAGGACAACCGACGTCTCCGGACAAGTTGTGTCCATAATTTGTAAAATGGCTTCAAATGACTTCTACTGAGCGTATTTTACAAAGATTCCACCGCATAGAGCTATACTTTACGTTTTAAGACTCGTGCGGAATATTCCGGAAGTCTTGTTTTTGAGTTAGTGACGAGTCCGTACGTGATGTCACTGAAGGAACGACCAAAAAAAGGACACATTGTAGCAGTCCTTCCATCACGTCAATGCTTTGTTGTTTGTTGTTGTTTGTTTGGTCTGATAACCTCGTGTTGCACCAGAAAGAGCCAGAAGAGGGCGTCCAAGCAAGGAATTTATCACCCTGTGGAAACGGGCTGATTAATTCCTCACAGGAGCTCGGTTGCCATTTTCCGCCTCTTTTTGGGTGAGACATTTCCCCCACTGTAGCCTCAAAATGGCACGGAATAAATTCTTTAATCGATTGCAAACATGTATGCTTTCATCTTCAGAACTATTTGAATCATATTCATAACTGGATGTGTAACAAGAAAGCATATTCTCCGAATCTGAAGCAGTTGTTTTGATTCTCCAGCAATGCAAGACATCTTGGCGTGACGTCACGAACTGGGGGCGGCACTTTCTGAAAATGCCCAATTTGCAGCTCAATTTTTTGCAGATTTTGCACACTTTAAGGCAGTGAACGCGTGTAGCTGCCGCTGCTCACTGTGACTGTAAAGTGTCCTTGAGAGTTTTGAAAGGTGCTTATAAATGAAAGTTATTATTATTATTATTATTATTATTATTATTATTATTATTATTATTATTATGAAACAAGTCTTCCCTGTAAGCATAATCCTTCTCTAAGGTCACTTTGCCAGCATTCTCTGCTATGCCCTCTTGGAAGTAGATGATGAGATTGATATGGTCCACGTCTTCAAAATAGGTCTTTTGATGACTACTCTTTGCCAAGAGGACAATTTGACGGAGAACCAGGTCAAGTGAGTATCGGGCAGTTGCTTCAAAATGGCAATGCAGTTCTCAACTGTTGTATAGTGAAGCTCTAACCCTTTATCCTGCCACAACTTTTACCTATTCTTCATGTACCGACAGGAGAAAATGTGTCAGGATCTCTGTGACTGATCGTGTGACTTACATCGTAGGGGCAACCTTGTAGTTACGGTATGTGTCATGTGTTTGACCTGCATCTTATGACTCTACTTTTCTGACACACCTCATATCAAAAATGTGTTAATTACTGGAGCTATTAAAACAGGATCTTGTATCATGAATAAACTTTCATGAGTCCAAGTTCAAAAACAAACTTGCATTACAGGAAGTCAAACACAAAAAAATGACACCCACGCACACATACTGCGTATGCACGTGCACATCAAGGATAAAAACTGTGCTCACATGACTACTTTTAGTCTTATGGAACTCCTCCTGATGTCTGTCTTTAAGCATGCTGTCCACCACATTGCTCCGCCGCCAAACCTCAAACAGT